>NW_012130068.1:1749602-1785257 GCF_000143395.1 Atta cephalotes | reverse complement strand
TATGTATATATATATATATATATATATATAT
Source organism: Atta cephalotes (assembly GCF_000143395.1). NCBI lineage: Eukaryota > Metazoa > Arthropoda > Insecta > Hymenoptera > Formicidae > Atta > Atta cephalotes. The sequence continues at coordinate 1,785,226 of NW_012130068.1, read as the reverse complement.
ATATATATATCAGCGTTCTAACAATATAGTATATACATATGTATATATTGTATGTATACATGTGTGTATATAAAATTATATAGACACGGAGATGCCCGCGAAATGCATATATGTAGTTTTTTATAAGACTTACTTTTATAAAAAGTACCTGTAGATATTTATAAAAATTTAATATAATCTGAATAATGAATAATAGTATTAAAAAAAAAACGGCATAATAAAAAAAATGTATTTAACAAATGTATGCAGAGAATCTATCAAAATTATTTTTAATATCAATATGTGCATAACATTTTTGTACATGATTTGTTGGTATAAAAAGGAAGATCACTTTACAGTGATTTTAACTTTATTGCATATTAATAAAAAAAATGTTTAAAAATTTAATGTGCACGTAGTGTGGTATACTTTAATACCTGTATGTATAATAGAATCATATTAATTTTTTAGAGTATTTTTATCGGTATTAATATATATAACTTTTTAAAAATAAATTTTTATCGGAAACATTTGACTGGTGTTTCAAGTTTCAACGTGAAACATATATTTTGCTTTGTTACACTTAAAAATTTTGCATGAAACACACAAGATGTGTTTTCGACTTAATAAATAGGATATTATTATTGTATTTATTTGATTATTATTGTATTTATTTAAAATTAACAAGTGTTTATTTTTGCAAACATAGTTGACAATATGTTATATATTAACAAAAGACATTAACAAAATTTCGTTTCTTCTTATTTTCATTTACATATGGAACGATATTTTTGAACTTTGCGTTTAGCATGATCTTATATTGTTAAGGTTTCTTTTCCATCTTTTCTTCTGTCCTACAATATAAATGTATATTTTTTAAATAAATTTCTTAACAGAGAATGGAAAAGTTCCGTTACTATTTCTGTTACATTTTATAATAATAACTTGATAATGATGTTGCAATTTTTTATGATTATAATGATAACTAAATGCTGAGATTGCGCTAAGGTTAGAAAAGTCACTTTGAAAAGTAACTTACATCGTTACGCGTTTACTTATCAACAAAAGTAATTTGTAACGAATAATGATTCTTGCATACTAGTCACGGAAATGCTTACCACGCAGTAAATGCGACACGATAATCATTGAGTGTTAGGAGCTTATTGACTATCGCGTAGTAAGCGTTTCCGCGTGTGCCATAACAAGTAATGTTACTCGTTATAAATAACGATTAAAAAATAAACGAGTTCCAAATGTCGAGTTAATTTTTTCAGTAACGAGTGACTTTTCGAACTGATCACAAGTAATTGAATAACTTTCCATCCTGATGTTACAGTTACAATCATAAAAAAATTCGTCATTGTCAAATCATTCTTATAACAAAGTAATAATAAGGAAAGCAATTAATAAAGATGAAAGATTAAAAAATATAGTTACTTTCATTTTCTGCCTATTAATTGATTTATAAAAATTGATAATATAAAAATTTAACATTAATATAAAAATGATATCAAAAGAAAATGTAAAAATTTAAAATGTTATATCTATTAGGTGTGGGAAAAAGTTCGTGGGGTTTTTTTAATGCCATCTAACGGGAAATAATATATCATACTATATTTTTATTTATTATTACCTTGCAAGTTCCGTAATGAATTTTTTCACGTTGTTCCATAGAGGTTCCTTTGCTGAACTCGGCTCTTTACTGAATGACTACAAATACACATTTCTTAATAAATTAATTGATTCATTGATAATATAAAATTTTACATTAATAAAAATTATATTACAAGAGCCTTAAAATGTTATGTCACAAATGTGATTATTTTTAATTTGTCATCTCATAAAATTTTTTAAATATATATATATACCACAAAATAAAAAAATTACAAGATTAAACATGATTCGATAATAAAGAATGTAAAAACATTTCAAATAATGTATTTTTGTGCAAAGATATAAATAAATCTTTTTAATTATAAATTAATTTAATTTTTCACTTTCTGCCAACAATGAATGACAAACAATAGACAAATTATAAGTTATAGACTTACAAAGAATGAAAAAATTTGATTACTTGATCTTTCTTTTTATAGACAATTAATTGTAAGTAAATGAATAATAAAACATTCTTAAAATATGCAGCTGAATTATTTAAAATTAGAAATAAAATTATTTACTTATATCGTAGATGCTATTCCTTATACTGACCTTAATTTTGTTACAAGCTATAATAAAACACTCAATAATTGCTTTTTTAAAAGTCTCGACAATTGTTTTGAAATTAGTTTCAGCAGTTGTTTTGGGATAAGTTTCGGCAACAGATCTTCCATTAGTCGAGATGATAATTGCGACAACAAGCACAAGTCCAAATAAGAAAATTACAGTCTTCATACTTTTTTTCGTTTGAAATTGTGTCCTACGTTATGTAGCGTCTAAAAGTTAAAAGTTCTTAGTTGACTGACAATTTATAGAAAAAATTGTGCCTTATCTCTTATTGACATAATAAAGCATATCAAGAATATAAAAAAAATGTAATGATATAAAAAAGTCGCTGTTAAAATTGAGTTTCTGTTAAAATTGAGTTTCATAACATTTTCATGATATCTTTAAACAATTATTTCTTAATGTTATCATTTCGTTAAGAAATTGAAGCGATATAGAAATCGTAACTTAAGGGTGCTAATTATCCATTATAACTATAATATAAAAATATAAGGTATTTCGTTCCCGAAGATGCGCAGTCGTTCAAAACGCGGCGGCTCTTAAACCAATCAAAAATTTTGTCCTAAATTTAGAATATATAAGCATTTTTGGTTGTTCTGATTTAAGACAAATATTTGATTGGTTGTCCTCATTTAATCTACCGGCCATTATGCGCAATGAAATAAATATTCTTATATCATTATTACAATCATCTCGATTTAGGATGTTAAAAATGAGAAAAGTAAAAAAAAATTCTTCAAATTATTTATTCAAATGCAAATGTTTTCTCAATGAAATAACATTTGCAATAAAATATAATTTGTAAAAATAAACCAAAAAATCCCTTTGTATTTCGGCAATCAATAAACAACCATATACATATTTAAAATTAAAGTAAACTTAATTAAAAAATGAAACAAACTGTATGACAGATATCAATTAATATAATTTTATTCTTTTCTAAAATAAAAGAACAGTTTTGGATATATTTTACAAAAAAAATTCTATCAAATGTAAATATTGATTTGTTGAAAAATATTTTTATTTTAAAATATTTTCTAAGAACTTTTAATGTATGTCTTTTTCCTTCTAACATCAAATTAAATATATCCGTGATAAATTGCATAGATTTTTATGTGTTGAATAAAAGATGTAAAATCGCTTTTCAGCAATTCTAACTTTACAACAATTCTTTGTTGCATATCGAAAGATAAAGTGTATGCACGATGTACACATAAAAGTTTTAAAAAATGTTAAAAAAATTGAATGAGTACATCGTGAAGAACGTGCATTATCTTTTATGACTCAACATTATTATTTTGTTGAATATCTGAGTTGATGATCTATAGCAATTTAAAAATCGTGACTTAAGAAAACATAATTATTATAATTATTATAAAAATATTACTTATAATAAACAAAACTGAGGATTCTGACGTTTATTAAGCTGGACTCCCCCACCATCAAAAATCAAATTTGGAATAGGTAAAAAATTTAGTGCTTTTTAGGTATTAATTTAGTACCCTATTCCAAAATTTTAATTTTGGAATAGGGTACTAAATTAACTCAAACCGTTTAGTAGCAATAAAAAAGGAGAAGTCCTTTAATTGCTTAATGGCGCAAGCTGAATCCCCCATAAAAAATATATATATATAATGCACGTATATACAAAATAAATACACAGGGATTTTAGTGTTAATTTAATGCTTTAAAATAGAGCCAAAAAATTCAAATATAGCGTTAATTCAAATATTCCAACATATATTAAATACTACACCATCCTATACGACATCTACATTTAAAGAGCTCGTGGAACACATATTTTTAAAGTATTGACATCTAAAATGATGATTTTATATATTTGAAAGATTTCAATTTGTTGCAAACCGTAAACAAATAAAATGAATATATAAATAAATATAATAAACTCATTCCGATTGATGACGCTTAAATTTCATTTAGGGCCGCGCCCTAAAGTTCGTTTCCCGAATGTCAAAGAATTCAGTGCTCGCATGATATTGGTATGAAAACAATCCTTACACATCGTAATATTACACATCAAAATACATATATTTCCGATTTTACTTAAAATGACTAAAAATAATTAATTCATCGCGAAGAAGGGCGCGCCGCGCTCTAAAGTTCGTTATCCGATCATCATGTTTATATTAAAATCGCGCACTCTTTCGCATCAATATCATATTTTCGTACAATATCATGCAAATACTGAATTCTTTGATGATCAGATAACGATCTTTAAGGCGCACGCTCTTTCGCGACGAATTAATTATTTTTAGTCACTTTAAGTGAGCATTAAAATCGGAAATGTATATATTTTGAAATTACAATCTAAGAATTATTTTTAATACCAAAATCATGCGAGCACCAAATTCTTTGACGAGCAATTAATGAAATTTAAGCCTCGGCGTCATCGATCAGAATGAATTTATTATATTTATTTATATATTCATTTTATTTTTTTATGGGTAGCAACAAATTGGTATCTTATCTTCCAAATATATATATATAAAATCATCATTTTAGACGTCAATACTTTTAAAAATATGTACCACGAGTTCTAAATGTAGGTATACAATATATAATGGTGTAGTGTTTAATACATGTTGGAATATTTGAATTAACGCTATATTAAAAATTTTTTTGATTCTGTTTTGGAGCACTAAATTAGCACTAAATCCCTGTGTTATTTTGTGTATATGTGCATTGTATGTATTTTTTTTATGGGGGAATCCAGCTTGCCATTAAGTTGGATTCCCTCATTTTTTTTTATTGTTGCTAATGGTTTGAGCACTAAAACTCGAAATAGAGTACTAAATTAGTATCTAAAAAACACTAAATTTTTGATCTATTCTGAACTTGATTTTTGATAGGGGAAGGGGGTCCCAGCTTCATAGACGTGGATACTGTCAATATATGTTACAGCATTTATTTTCTATGAATAAATGACAAAATTGATGATATTCTTCATTCGATATTGTGTATTAGCAAATTATTTAATTATAATTTGTACTAATTTTATAAAAACTATCTGGCAACATCATTTTTTATTTAAATATCTGTTTTTAATTTTTTATTAATAAATTTATTAATAAATTAATAAATTTTTGTATTAAGAATTCTAAAGTTCTAAAGTAATGATTTTTTTTAAATATATGTTGTTACACAATTATTAAAAAAAACACAATTTTTTCATTTTCTCTTATATCTACACTTAATAAAGTAATGCAGTAGAAATAAAAATATAAAAAATAACTTATTTATTTTATATGCTTTATTTATCTATATTTGTTTTATTATACAATTTTATATTTTTAAACTGTGATATCGATAATAATAAAATCAGTCATAAATTACGAAGAAAAAATTTAGAAATTATATTAATTTTTACAAAATTGTTAAATTATTATGTTAACATACGAATAATATCTAAAAATATTATGTGCTAAATTCGTGCAGTACATGTATTAGCTTTTCCAACACCAAGTCATCAGCTTCGGAGTTATTTAGATTCACATTAAAAATGTTATATTCTTCTATTAAAGTTGAGTTTCTCGCTGTTTGATGTCTTCCTATATATAATACAAATATATATTAATAAAGTTATTAATTGATTTATTGACAAATTTTAGAGTAATATAAAATTATATTTAAGAAAAGTTTCAAGATGTTATATTATATGTTACGTTTGATTTTCTTTTTTATTTCTTATTATTTTATATAATACTATTATATATAATAATATTTTCTAAATAATACATGTAAAATAAAAAATTTGCAAGATTAAACATGACCCAATGATAAAGCTGTATAAAAAAATATTTTTTAAATATTGTATTTTTGCATAAAGATAAATCATTTTAATCATCATTTTAATTATAAATTTAATATGTTAATTACTTTAATTACACTGTCCGACAAATTAAAAAATTTGTCACAAATCAGACAAAAATGATTTTTACAGATTTTTTAATCATTGAAAATGCTTTCATTAATGAAACAGCTCTATCGCGTCTTGAGCTTTCTTAGTTCACAGGTATTCTAAAATGTTATTTATAACTCTTTTAAGTTCAGTTTTCTCATAAAATTTATAAAAATAATTTTGTCCGGGTCTAAATTCCATGTTAGGCAGTGTTACTAATTTTCTTGCCAACAATGTATAACAAATAATTGACTTAGTAAGTAAGAAACATTTTGGAATATTCCAGCAACACTGTAGCAATATTGTAATCAAATTTTATAATTATAATCATTTTATAATTATAATCAATATTTCATAAGTTTATGAATTAGGCCCAGTTCCACAATTCACGGTTAACTCTTAACCGAGATTCAACTTATTCATTGTCTCTTTCCAATTCTAGAATGGGAAGGAGATGAGAAACAAGTTCAACTTCGGTTAAGAGTTAACCGTTGTGGAATTGAGTCTCCAGTAAGCAAAAAACATATCGGAATATATTATATGTTGTAATATAGACTGTAACGTTGCTGGAATGTTCTATGCTTACTAAGACATAAACTCACAAAATATGAAAAAATTTGTTTGCTTATCTTTATTATGACATATAAATGACTAAAAATATAGTCAAATTATTTAAAATTAAGAAACAAAATTTTATTATTATACCTTGATGCTATTGTTTAACCATTAATCATGGTTAATTATGATGATTCTTTGGTCATAGAATTGGTATCGGAGAATATTTTAGTATCAGTAAATGTTTCAGCAGTTGCTTCGGCAGTTGCTTCAGGCATAGCCTCGGCAGTTGCTTCAGGCGTAGCTTTGGCAGTTGCTTCAGGCGTAGCTTCGGCAGTTGCTTCGGCAATAGGTCCTCCATTAGTCGGGATGATAATTGCGACAACGAGCATAAGCCCGAATAAGAAAATTACAGTCTTCATCCTAATTTTTTCGTTTGAAACTGTTGCGTGTTATGTTACGCTTCTAAATTGTCTTCCCTTAGTAGACAGACAATTTATAAAAGAAGTGATATCTTATTATCAACATAATAAAACATATCAGGAATATAAAAAAATGGTTTGACGTAGTTTAATGACTTAAAGAAATTGCATTTTTGTTGAAATTGCATTTTACAATATCTTCATATCATCAATATCTTTAAATAATTTCGGTAGATAAATTTATATTTAAACTTAAGGATGTAATGTATTTTAAATAAATAATTAGTATTTTTGTAAAATATAAAATTTTAATATAACTCATAAATGATATTATAAAAAAATTAGAATAATAATAATTAATTATTAGAATAATAATTAATATGCGTTTAACAAGTGCGTATATAGAAAATAAGTCAATGTTTAATTTTACTATTAAGTATCAATATATGAATTATATGGATTTTTACATGTGTTAATCTGTGTTAATCTGTGTTAATATTAAAATATGTGAAGAGTATTTTTTTTTACTTTATATAACAATTTTAAATTTAATTTATAACAATTCTAAATTTATTGCATATCAAAAAAATGTTTTAAAAATTTAATACGTTTATCGTGCGGCACGTGCATTATCTTTTATAAGTCAGTACCATTACTTCGTTGCAATCTGTAACGATACAGAAATCGTGACTTAATAAAATGAAATACCACAAAAAAACATTACTTATAATCGATAAAATTAAAAATACTCTTCATATCTTCTATAGCATTGTCTTTTTTTTTATGATTTTTGTTATTCGAAAATGATAGATGTAACTGTCAAAGAAATTACGCATAAAATAACTAAATCCATGATTATAACGAAGTTATTCCATCATATTATGTGTCAGCAAATTATTAATTACTTTATTGCAATTTTATAAAAATAAAAAAAATAGCATTTTTTAAACTTAAATATTTTAATTCTTTTTAAATTAATTGAGAATTGTTAATTGAGAATTTTAAAATTCTAAAATTGCGATTTTTTTTTTATGTGTGTTTTTAACAATTATTTAAAAAAAGTTTTTAATTAAGTTTCTTTTATTTGTACATTTGATAGAGTAATAGAATAGGAATAAAATAAAATCAATTTATTAATTTTTTTTTATTAATCTCAAGCTTGCTTTACCATGCGATTTTATTATATTTCAAGCTATGATATTTATAATAATAATATAAGTCACGAATAATCCGAGTTATATTAATACATATAAAATTATAAATTATCTTTATTTTTATCATGTCATATCTACAAATTATATCTAATATTAAAAAATGTTATATGCTAAATTCGTGCAGTACATATATCAGTTTTCATTTCAATCTCACATCATCAGTTTTAGAAATATATATATATATATAATATAAAATTTATTATTTTATTTACATTAGAATAGAGAAATAAAAAAAACATGCGGCACAAAAATTTTATAAAACTGAGCATTATAAAACTCAGCGACTTATTATTCTTTATTGTAATTGTTGCTTTAGCTATCCGACGACTACAGAATCTGCAAAAAAGAATAAATTTAAGAGATCCAGTTCCTCCCAGATTGTAAGTCATTAATATTATATTTGTATCTCTAATATATTATATAATAACGATATGTTAATAATCAATTTTATAAAAATCAAAATTCATTCATATTCCTTCTGTCACTTCTTATTCATTTATTCTCTTATTTGTCGATTTTGAAACACACTTTTAAATTGAAATTACGTAATATCACAAATTAAATTGACAAGCAATTTTTGATATTACTGATGCTAATAAATATTAAAAAAAAAATCGGGGTATTTTGTTTACAATGTTACATTTAGTTTACTAGCTAAATATAATCAGCAATTTATACGACAAAATTTCGTTTTGACACTTACAGTTAGTATGTATTTCTTCATGGCAAATATACCACATTTATCTGTAGACGCCGTAAAGTTTTTTACAATATAAACACAATTATGCCATGCTAAGTGGATCTTTATATGTAGTTATATCGGGCAAAGCGCATTTAGTTACACGCAATTAGTAACTTTTCTTCGATACCCCGTGAAATTCAAATTGGAATAAAGCGTTTTAATAAAAAAAAGATATTTTAAGATGTTTTACTCTCTATTTATTCGCGTAATGTTTTCTCTCATATTCATTGTACGTAAACTTATGGCAAACTCACATTTCTGTTTCTGAACACGTGTTATCACGATGCACATTGAATTTCCTATTTTGCTTATTGACAGAGAATTAATATTGGAGGTATATTATTACAGTTTAGATAGATCGCTGAAAGTTTTAAACGTTAATGGCATTTTCCTTTAGCGACGGAAATAACACCGACTGTTCGAACTCTTTTTATCAATTCACTTGTATAATAAACCAACGTGCAGTTCTACGGTAATTTAAAAAGAAATTTTCCTTTATGCATCATAAAATCACGGTTGGTACGCTATCATGGTTAAACCATAAATTGTGATGTATCCGTTGTGCATTGATGATAAATGATAATTATACCTTTGTAGTGATTCTGATGCTAAAATGATTCTTCATCGCGGCCCACGTATGCCATATCTATAAATGATTTTACAGAGCATTATCGATTTCATCTAGTTGTGATTATGCGTTTCAACAAATCATCTTAAGCAACAACAATGACAATATTAGATTTATTATCGATTATTATTGAAATTGAAAAATGAAATTCAGCAAAACACAATAATTTGAAGATATATAATGAGCACACACAATGTTGGATAAACTAATGCACTAATTTATTAGCCTTATTAATTATATAAAAGAAATAAATTGTTTATAGTTTTTTATAGTATTTTATATTATAAACATTTTATACACGGAAATTTGTACAGAAAAAAATCGCGGAAGACACAATGTTAATATAATACAATGAAACCTTATTTTCAATTTCCTTGATGATAATAAATTTTATTAGATCGATCAATGTTCAATTAATTTTGCTTTGGTAGAAAAATGAATAATTAAAAATTACGTATAATTTCTCTTGATATCATAAGATAAATTGTTATCTTATTTAATATGATACTTTATACGTGACAGACACAAAAAATTAAATCTTAAATCTCTTTAAAATAATTGATAAATCTCTTTAAAATAATTGATAAATAATAATTGATCATGATAAACTAATATAAAAGTGGATTCATCTTTATCTTGCAAATAAATGATAAATCATATGAATTATCTGTAAAATCTTTTATGCGTATATACAAAAAACTTTTATAGCGCAATTTATTATAAATTGTTGAATAAAAATATAAAAATAAAAAAGTCTTTATACATTCTGAAAATATCAATCAAAATATTCAATTTTACGAATCATTTATTATTTATCAAGTAATGTGCACAAAAATACAATATTTTTTATAACTATAAAATAATTTGTATATGTATGTGTGTATTAACTTTGCCTAAGTTATATCACATGTCTTAACAATAATATTTTATTTGAATAAAAAATGTATGACATTACAAATTGAGTTAAAAATTTTGAGAAAATTTACTTCACGTCAAGTATATTGCTTTTTTAAAAATAACTTTTTATACAAGTTTATTTATATTTAAAAAACATGTAAGAGAATTATATTAATACGATGTTGTCAGAAATTATGTATGTTTCGTGAAAGATTAATTTTCTAGGCTTCTGCGTGTGATCTTTAAATTTGCTATAAATATTCACGAATCCTACATGACGCACGCTTGTAGAACATTGAGATGTCGATGTTAGAGAGCCGTTGTCGATTTAATCCCAGTGTCCTCGTTTCACCAGAGTAATATCCTGACAACTCAGTAACTGGCATACAATTGGCATATAGCTTTACATCTCTCTCTTCCCCATAATCCTTCCTACCTCGGAATGTGTTTGTACGCACCTACGTGTTCTTCCACACCTTTTTTTGACATTTCACACGCATCTTTATGTATCGCAAAAGATAGAACGAGAATCCACGAGAAAGTCGCAAACCTTACGAATGCAAAGACAAAATACAAATACAAATTCAAAAATAGCTACAAAACTTTCAAATGAATAAAAAAATTTAATCGAAAAAAAAAAATTAACTCGGCTATAAACACTACAAAATTTAATTCAAGGTTGACGTGAATCTAAAGCGCATATATGTGTGAGATACAATTACCTTCTTTTTCCCTACATACACGTTTTTAATGGTTTTCCACTTAACTCTTTGTGCACACAAAAAATTTCTCGGTTGGAATTTCAAAATCAATAAAGATTTGAGTGATTATTGCGCGTATTAGAAGAGACTTTTTTCAAGGAATTGATAAGAAAGTTTGCATTTGATTTAAGAGCTATCTTGTCTTAACTTTTCATAAATCGCTCCGCGATATTGAAACTGAATTTTCATGCTAACAATGATAAAGAGATGAGACAGGAACGTATAATAAAAAAAAATAGCCTGAGAACATCGATTAATTCTAATGTATTGACAATGCTCCACGCTTTCACTGTGTCTAATAAATCTAAACGACTTTGATCTATCGAAGAAAGTATAATTAGTGAAACACGGAAACGCCAGGATTTCTCATAAATGTGTGGAATATTTTCTTGACGCGTCAATAGTATCATAAATTGCTCGATGTATCAATTATATTTTGCATCATTGCAACAGAGGGATGAAATTGATAGTTGTATATTCGCCAATGATATCAATCAAATGTTCTTATCTTGCTGATACAATTCTGTATGATATAAATGCTATTGTCGTTCGAACATAATATTATTCGAATTGATATCACTTCCGTGAAAACTTGCGGAACAATAAAAAAAAATAGAATAAAAGAAGAAATAATAAAGAAACGTATATCATATTGTTACCTAGGATTACTAACAAAGATTATATAGTTATAAATTTAATGTACAAAAAGTTATTATATAAAGTATATACAAAAAGTTCAAGGAAACATCGATCATGCGCAGAGGAAGAAGAAAGAGAAGAGGCAGAAGAAGAGAAAGAGAAACTATCATTCTAGTGCCTGATCAAAAAGAGACGATTTTGCTAAGTACGGAGAAGCAAAATTTAAAGAAAATTTGAAGCGTAACACGTTGATGCCGAGCAATTGGAGGCGACAAGGATGCACAAACATCCGTGAGTATTATTGTTATTCCACTGCTTAAGCGTGGGAAGCGAATACCTTCATGCTCTAGCGAACACCCACAAGGGTTCTCCCTTTTCACGACATAATCATTCTCCAGCGTATTTTTAACGTATTTTCTTCGGTTTTCTTGTATCGCGTTTGAGATAATTTCGAAATAATTATTATCTCCGATACTTTGATGCTGGAATTTACACACCAAAAATCCAAATTCCAAAATATTGGTTGATGCATTGGTTGATGCAGCTAAAATGTCGAATTATATTATTTGCGAAAAAAATTGTTCGTAACATCATTAAATTATAAATCAAATATATATATATATATATATATATGTATATACATTGTATATTTCTTTAGCCATATATTGAATTAAAATTAATATATATATATATATATATATATATATATATAAATTAATAATATTATCTTACTGATAAGTGCATTTTAAAATAAAACATTCTAGAGTAGATATCAGATATCAGGCAACTATGTAATAATTTAAAGTAAGGCATTGCTGTTCAAGCTATGCGAAATATCGTTGAAATATCTTTGAAAAGACAGGCGTTAATGAGCGCCCAATGATAATGCAATGATGATTCAGCATTTCCATGTCGGAGAGATGATCTGCAAAACTTCAGGCTATTCAACATCACCAATTTTTCAAACACACGAACATTTAGAAATAAAATATTTATAACTCAAAAAGACTTTAAATAGTATATAAATTCGAATAAAAAATTATTTGAATAAATTATAATTTTAAAACTAACAAATTTTTATTTTTAATATGTATATAACAATATATATACACATTGTTATATACATGAATTATTAAAAATAATGGATTCTTTACTTTTAAATTCTGACATTTTGATTTTAATCCAATATTACATCATATAGCATATTAATAATGCCCATCGACTATTCGTTGACCGAAACAATGATATAATTTTTCATGTTTAGATATGTAAGAATGTAAAAATTACATAAACCTAACAGAAAATTATTTACTTCCTTGTAATAAATTCTTACAATTTTAGAAGAATTTTAGAATTCTTACAATTTTATACTTTGTGCAAAAAGAAGCTTTGTGCAGAAAGAGGATTTCCAAAGATAATATAATATCGGTCGTTGTAAGTTTAAATGTAAATAATTATTGGCGATACAAAATATTGGCAATTGATATCTCTGTCTCAATGATAAACGATAATTTATAAATCAATTCTCTATATTAGTCACTTCAAATCCGATAAAATTGTAATGATAGATTTATATTTAAAAGAATTTTCTCGCAAATTGTTTGGACAATTACAAAATCGATCGTTTCATTAAGAAAAGTTGAATATACGAATGCTTTTAATGGATTAATAGACATAGATGTATAAATGAAATTGAAAGGTCCTAAATGGGAAAGATTCCACGGTAGTAGAAAAAGCCGTAAAGAACAAAGAGATAAATCAAGCATTCATCAGCTCGTAATAATACTTTTAAATGATTTTTCTTTAAGCTTTATTTTCGAGAAGCTTATACAGTACGTGAAATTGGAAAGAAATTCCGTCGGTTTCTTTGTAGAAACTTTAATTAAAAATAAAATACTTAATTTATTACCTTTATTTATTATATTTGTGTCAAGATATAGCAAATATAAAACTTCATGTCTTGTCGATCAATGGTATTCATATCAATTATATATATCTTGCAACTAATTGTTCGATGAGTCTATGATTTTTATTATAATTGTGGTATCAAGAGGCGATGAAAATGACATATAGTACTACTTGCGTTGACCTAACGGTCTCATAGCTTTCTCGCTTGAATGCACAAAAAATGTGGATGTTACGGTAACGTGTACTCTTTACAATGTTAACTATAATTCGTAACTGTTCGAACTTAAAATGTTTCTTCATCAATCGAGCGATGTCACGCTTAATCATCCATGAAACGGTTGCTAAGAATGTATCCTCGAATTTAATATCACACTATTTATATAAATAAGCACAAAAGTTATTATATATTATTTTTTTCTTCTATACTAGGTTTATCTTTATTATTAAAAATCTTTATTTTTATGATTCATTATCACTATCTTTGTTATTAACCTTTATCGTTATGATTAATGTTTTTTATTTTTATTATTAAAAAATTTTTATCTTTATTATTAGATATTCTCTAATTATTGACGAAGAACTGTCAAAATGGATAAGTAAAAGTATTTAATAATTATCATTTAAATACGTTTCATTAGAATAATTATACTTAATGCCAAAATAGTTTTCATATTAATAATAAATTTATTAGAAATATTAATTAATCACTAAATATAGGTATTAAAAAAAAACACACACACATTAACAAATGAGAATAATAATTATTTCACGCAAATTATTGCTGATCTGGTATTTTTAACTTTTTGTATGACAATCAATTCTATTAACAGAAATCTTTTAAAGTTGGAACAAAATAAATTCGTAAAAAATTCTGATATGATTCATAAAATTTAAAGTCACGTTTGTTTTAAAAATATAATTGTGACATAGTCACAAATCAAATCTGCTATCTTACAATTACTTATAATAATTATTCATAATAAAAAACCAATTATATAATTAATATAATTTGTTACTCTGCAAAACTAATACAATATATGCCTATAAGAAAATTATTTATGTTAATTTTTGAAAATTATTTTTATTAATTTTTAATAAAATTTTCTAGTTAAGAGAAAGTAATTTATTTCTAATTTTATTGTATTTCTTATTTTTACTTGCGATAGAAATTATAACTGCAACAAAGATATGATGATTATCTGATATTCATTTTTTTACATCTTAATTGAGATTAACAGCATTGAGGGAGAGTCTTGCTTGTGATAATCCAAGTTTATCGCAGCCAGTGCCAGTGTAGTGAAAATTGATGATAACGTTGTAAGGCATAGATTTCTCGAAGTATCACGACAGTTACTGATTCGACGTATCTGACAACACATCAAAGATGGCAAAGCAAGTTCGTCCTTTTGTAATCATCATTTTAGTAATTGCATCCACTATTCTATACTCAGGTATAAAATAAATTTTCGAAGGTTTATTTGATTATATTATTAATGTAATAGTTAATAAAGAATTTAAATGAAAAGATTTAAAAAAACGTCATTATATTACATTAAATTGATCATTACAATAACATGTCGTATGATAACAAAAACTTTTGTTTTAATTAATAATGCAATTCATAAATCATATATTTCTTCTTTTTATTGTAGTATTTTCTGATTTAAATGAAACTTAAGAAAAAATATCTATGTTATAAAAGAAATTGTAGTAATTTTGCTTCTTTCATCATAAATATATATTAACAAAACGCAATGCCAACATGCCTCTTGTGCTATCTTGTGCAATCTCTTATATAGTCTCTGATGCTTTATTTGTATTTATTTGCTTGGGCTTATGTCAGATTCGTCTTAAGAAATTTGAATAAATGCTCATTTCTTTCATATTTCATTATATTTGATATTGTCACTTTATTTAAGGATAACAGTAATAAAGTCTTAAAATCAATAAAAACTGTATAACATGATTCATATAAAAATATTTACGTTAACTTGTTCTTTTAAAGGAAGTGCATTGAAATGTTATCAATGCAACTCACTAGAAAACAAGGATTGTGAAGAGGGTCCATTGCTAGATACAATGATTATAGAATGTAGATTACCATCAACGCCACCCACTACTATTAGAACAACGACTACTACATCGACAATCACTAGCACTTCAACAACCACGTCGACGGACAGCAGCACACCATCAACTCCGCCGACTGACAGCAGCACTCAATCAACCACGCCAACGGGCAGCAGCACTCCATCAACCCCGCCGACTGGCAGCAGCACTCCATCAACCACGCCAACGGGCAGCAGCACTCCATCAACCACGCTAACGAACAGCAGCACTCCATCAACCCCGCCGACTGGCAGCAGCACTCCATCAACCACGCCAACGGGCAGCAGCACTCCATCAACCCCGCCGACGAGCAGCAGCACTCCATCAACCACGCCAACGAACAGCAGCACTCCATCAACCCCGCCGACTGGCAGCAGCACTCCATCAATCACGCCAATGGACAGCAGCACTCCATCAATCCTGCCGACGGGCAACAGCATTCCATCAATTCCGCCGATCAGCAGCACTTCAACAACCCCGTCGACAAGCTGCTCTCCATCAACCCCGCCGACGAGCTACATTCTACCAACGGGCATCGGCGCTCTATCAATGAGCACTCCAGATCAGAATAAAAGTAAGGAAAAGTTATTTTGTTTTCTTTCTTGTTTTTTCTCTTTTTTTCTTAAGAAATTAATACTTTTTTAAATATATTCAAAAAATTAATTTTGAGATATCTGAATTTATAAAGTGAACATATATAATTATTCATCAATATTTATTAAAGATTAGAATAGAAAGTTCAGAATACAAAAAAATCTTTTCGAAATTTAATATATAATTATGTATCGCATTAAATTTAATTATATTGTATTTCATAAGAAAGGACTTCAAATATCAATAATTTTAATATTTTGTTAGTTTTAATGTTAATATTAGGTGTACAACTTTGCTTCCGCCGTTTTCCTATAGATGGCTTTAGCGGTAAGTGGTGGTCGAAATAAATAGATCATAGACGTCATACAATAAACTTGGGCATCTGTCAACATAACCCCATAGAAACATTAATCGATTTGTGTCTGCATCATAAAGTTATTCTCGATTTAAATCAGTTTACGAGCCAAATTCTCGTCATTTGCGGGAGGTTTTAATTTTTTGCTTCAATATGAAGAAATCTGCGGCTGAGGCTCATCGAATGCTCTCAAATACTTATGGTGAGGCCGCTATTAGTGAAAGAACGTGTCGTGAGTGGTTTCAACGCTTCAAGAACGGTGATTTTGACGTCGAAGACCGGCATAGCAGTGGAAGAGAAAAGGTTTTCGAAGATGCAGAATTGGAGACATTACTTGAGCAAGATTCGTGTCAAAATCAAGAAGAATTGGCACGATCATTGGGAGTGACTCAACAAGCCATTTCAAAACGCCTCAAAGCCATGGGAATGATTCAGAAGCAAGGAAATTGGGTGCCGTACGAATTGAAGCCGAGAGATGTTAGAGAGGTGTTTGTTTGCTTGTGAACAGCTGCTTGAAAGGCAAAGACGGAAGGGATTTCTGCATCGCATTGTGACTGGGGACGAAAAATGGGTTCATTACGATAATCCCAAGCGCAGAAAATCATAGGGAGTTCCCGGCCATGCTTCCACGTCGACGGCCAAACCGAATATTCACGTTTCCAAGGTCATGCTCTGTATTTGGTGGAACCAGCTCGGCGTAATGTATTATGAACTGTTAAAACCGACTGAAACAATTACAGGCGATCGGTATCGAACGCAATTGATGCGTTTGAGCTGAGCATTGAAAGACAAACGGCCGCAATACAACGAGAGACACGATAAAGTGATTTTGCAGCATGACAATGCTCGACCCCATGTTGCGAAAGTGGTCAAGACATACTTGGAAATGTTGAAATGGGAAGTCCTACCCCACCCGTCGTATTTTCCAGACGTTGCTCCCTCTGACTATCACTTGTTTCGATCAATGGCACACGGTCTGGCTGACCAGCACTTCCGATCTTATGAAGAAGTAAAAAATTGGATCGATTCGTGAATAGCCTCAAAAGATGACCAGTTTTTTCGACGTGGGATTCGTACGCCGAAAGATGGGAGAAAGTAATGGCTAGCGATGGACAATACTTTGAATCATAAATGCATAACCAGTTTTTTACAATAAAGCCTCGAATTTCGGAAAAAAACGGCGGAAGCAAAGTTGTACACCTAATACAATATGTTAGTATAATTAAATGTAAATTTTAATTAATAATTTTTAAAAAATTTAATAAATAAATTTAATTAATTCTTTATTAACTTTTCTGTTCCTTGAATTAAATTCTTTTGTTATAGAATAATTATTGTTTTTTATATTTTATATTATTGGGAGTACAAATTAGTTTGTGCATTTATTTCAAAACAAAATGAATAAACAGCTCAATTAAAGTATTGTCCATCGCTGCCTACTACTTTTTTCCATCTCTCAGGCAATTTTCGAATTCCATGTCGAAAAAATGACTTTGGAGGCGATTTCAATTTTCGATTTCTGCGAAAGAAGTGAACCGGTGACTTGCTGCATCCTTCGGAATAATCAGTAATCAGAAGGAGCAATATCCAGAGAATACGGCGGGTGCAGTAAAACATCCCATTTGAGCGTTTTCAAATTTTTTTTACGACTTAGCGACGTAAGGTCGAGCATTGTCATGAAGAAGAATAACTTTATCATATCTTTGCTCGTATTCCGGCCGTTTTTCTCGCAACGCATGGCTCAAACGAATCAATTGTAGCCAATACTGATCGCCCATAATGGAATCGCCAGGTTTCAGCAGCTCATAGTAAACAAGACTCTGTTAGTCCCACCAGATACAGAGCATGATCTTCGAACCATAAATGTTCGTGGTGTTGATGTTGAGGTCGATGACAACGATTGACCGAGCTTAGCGTAATATTTTTTCTTCTTGGGATTGTCGTAGAATATTCACTTCTCATCTCCAATCATAATTCGATGCAAAAAACCTTTTCTCTGTTGTCTTTGAATCAGCTGTTCACAAACGAAAAATCGCCTTTCAACGTCTCTCGGTTTCAGTTCATAAAGCACTCAATTTCCTTGTTTTTAAGTCATTCCCATGGCTCTCAATCGTGCAGAAACGGCTTGTTGAGTTACCCCCAATAATTCTGCAAGCTCTTCTTGCGTTTGACTCTGATCTTCTTCGAGTAATGTCTCTAATTTTTTGTCTTCGAATTTTTTTGGCTGTCCAGAGCGAGGCTTGTCTTCAACGCTGAAATCTCCATCCTTGAGATCATCTCCTACATGATTTATCAGTTGGAGCAATGTTACTATAAACTTCGAAAAGCATTTGATGGGCTTCAGCACTTTTCTTTCAATTAAAGCAGAAAATCAAAATCTCCAGCAAATGCTGCTTGGTTAAATATTCACATAAAATTCGACATTTCAAACACAGTAAAAATCAAAGTTTTTGTATGAAATTCAAAGCGATATAAACTGAATATTATTAGCAGATGTTTAACCTCCAAAATTAGCAGATGAAACCGCCAAAATCAGCTGTCACTATGAACCATTCACAACAGCTGGAGCTATCTTTAGGGAAACGGACCGAACTAATTTGTACTCCCAATACTTTCAATTTTTTTTATTACAAATTTTAGAAAATTCGTATCATATTCAATATTTAACTAAAATTTCACTTTTTCAGTGGCAAACTATCGCCATAGTAAACTACGAAGAAGTGTTCTTCCATACATTCAACAAAATACATATGCAGAAGAATGGAATTGTGCTATAATTAAACATCGTAAGTATTCTGTATTTCGATATTTTATACATTACGTATATTTCTTTTGCATATCAATAAAAAAATAATAATTCCTAGTAATAAATGTTTTTTTCTAGATTACAGTAACAACACTGAAGCCACTGAACGTACTTGCGTTCTTTCCAATTATACATGCACTGATGGAGAATGTACAATATTAAGAAAATGCAATACAAATGAGTGCAATAATGCTAATGTGATATTAGTTAACACGATAACTTTAACGTGGCTTATGCTTTCGTGGATGATTATTAATTTTAATTAATTTATTCTTACTGGTTCTTATAATTTTTTAACTTGCGTTGTAGTATCATTGTATCGTGTCTTAAAACTAAAAAAGTATCTTAAATATCTTAAATATCTTAAAACTAAAAATCTTCAAGCAAGAATCTATGTTTAAGAGCTAATGTAAATACATTTATCTAAATTTCATCAAGTTAAGCGTTATCAAGCAAATACAAACATAAAAGCGTATATTCCTAAAAATAAATTATAAAATTCTTCAAGTTTTTAATTATATTTAATGTAAAATTACTTGTTAATTATATTTAATATTATGTATTTATAAGAAATTCGAATTATAAGTATAATCCAGACAGTTACGACAATAAAGACTATGATACCAAATATTTTTCAGTGATGTAACTGTGGATATTGTTTTGATACTTTTACAAAGATTATTAAATTTATTTATTCAAAATTTTTCGATTTTATAATATATTTTATATTATAATTATTCTCATTAATGTTAATTAAATCAAAGAGTTTTATTCTTCTTTATTAACACAAATACACATAAAACACGTTATTTTCTTAAATTTCCTCTATATTATATAATACAATATTTTTTATTTGAAAATTATCGTGTTTAGTATGCTTCAAAGGCGTGATTTACTTAATCGCATGTCGATAATTATAATACTTTTACAGATTGGCATCAATATGTGTTATATGTATTCACTCTGAACGGATACGCAATTCAATTAATTAAAGAACACTTAGGCAAGTTCTATTGCTTTACTGCTGAATTCTCTCAATAGTTCATCTATTTGCGCTTCAAGACCCGCAGTATACAACGACCGGATGCAGTAAATGAAATTGCGTTATGCTTACATGGATAAAGTTATGGAGTTAGCAACGACAAATTTCGCAGCCAACTCGAGTCTCGCGTTTTGGATTGTAATTTAAAAGTAAAACATTTTTTCCCCAGAAATAATGAAGCTGTCAAACGTAGATGCGCTATTTCCGACTTCTGTCAAATTTTTAACAGAGTTTTCAAATTTGAACTTGTCATGAATGCAGATTTGTGTAATATATTCGCTGAATGTGGTATCAAGTATCATAATATCATAATAATAGCTTTAAAATTTATTATAGACAATTCATTGTTTTTGTAGATTATATTTATAATTATTTAATCTTGCACCTCATATCATAATATTTTAAAAAATCTGTTAACAGCTATTAAAA
The DNA here is from genome assembly GCF_000143395.1 of Atta cephalotes. Taxonomy (NCBI): domain Eukaryota; kingdom Metazoa; phylum Arthropoda; class Insecta; order Hymenoptera; family Formicidae; genus Atta; species Atta cephalotes. Next base: position 1,764,004 of record NW_012130068.1, on the reverse strand, counting down.
CATGTATTTATGTTTTTGCAGCTAGTAAGCTGTTTTTAGCTAAACATTATTTTTTTCATATTAAATATTATATTGATTGCTACAAAGAAAACTGAAAAAATTGTATTAAACGTGTTATTTATAATAATATAACTAGATTTTTATATAAATATTTTGTTAATGTATATTTAGACCGATATTCATAAAATATATCTTTCACAGAAATATGTAATAAATTTATAAATATGTAATAAATTTATATATAAAAAATTTTAATTCAAAAAAAGTTTAATTCGAATTTAATACAGCAATGTGTAATGATGTGTACAAGAAGATATGAATTTCCCGAAAAAAAAATAGATATTTTCTTGCTTTTGCGATTTAATGTAAGACATCTAAGAACTTTTCTTCAGAAGATGCATTATGCAAAACTGGGCCGCAGCAGTGTGGGAAATTCTGTTCTGATATACCAGGAAGAGTGCATACGAGACCTTATTTCTTTTGCGAATCACAATGAGCGAGGAAATTCTCAAGGTTCCATGTCCCTCTCAACATTCGCAACAATTCTTTGCATTATGATAAAGTGTAGATCTAACTGTAAAGTCTTAGATCGCTGGCTACGCAACAAAATTGCATAAAGACCATTTCTGCGATGCTGTCTTAATCTTGTCTTGTCTTTCGTTATACGTATCTAGTGGCTGAAGAAAAATGTATGTATTTTTCTATTTAAAAAAACTGTAAAAATTAAATGAAGTTATAAAGATATAAAATTAGGGTTCTCTTGTCTTTAATGAACAATTTATACTGTATTTTTTATGACCAGTTCACATAATGTTATACAATAGAAAATTTTTCCGTCTGGATAATGTAATATAAATCTTCTGCGTTGATTACCGTCTAAATATAAGAAATTATAAAACTAATATATATAAATAATATTAATATATAGAATCTATGTATAATAATTATTAACTTGATGCGTGATATTGTTTATATTACTTATTAACTATAAAACTAAAATATTATTTTGAAGTAACTGACTATAATAAAAAAAATTTTAAAGATTATATTTTGCTTGTGCTGCTATCTTGCACAAATCGTTACCAAATATGTAAGATGTACGAAATAATTTATTCATTTCAACGGCGCTTAATACCGTTTATCTCGCCATGCAATTACTATGATGAACATTTCTCACAAGATTTCTGTGTATATTGTTTATAAATTCATATACTTGGATATCGTTATAACTTTCATCCCTTGACTCTCACATAATGCATAATATATTTGTAGCAGGTTCCTCACATTAATTTTCTATTAATAATATTATGTAGAAAATGCGGTGGAGTAAGCTCTTTTCCGACGAAACTTTCGGCGACCGCGGCGACCTTAATGAATTAAATTCGGTGCAGTACTAATAATTTCGTGCTTTTTAATTTGTTAATTCTTGCAAGATTAACTCTTTTCATTTGTGCGAATAATTATTACATTAAGATGAACTTATTTTAACACATATCTTACCCGTAGAATATTGGTTCATACATATTAATTATACATATAAAAAAAATCGCTATTAATATATGAAGTAAGATATATGTTTAACTTGTTTTTTTTTCTAGTGTATTTCTGGTATATTTCCTTATATATATATATATATATATATATATATATATTGATATTTACGTTGATTTATTCTTATTTTATTTTATTTTTGTATTATATTTCGCCCGGTCATTGCACTTTCGCGACGGAAATTGATCGTAAACGAAAGTTTATTCGGAATGGTTAATTAGTTCCTTGATATGCATATAAAGTAATTAACTGAGACAAGGCGAGAGTAATGTAACCATCGTGCGTTCCGCTCATTATCTGCTTATACTTCGAAACTTAACTATAAGTACAAATACTTGATTAAATTGCGACTTAAGTATCAATTTCGATTTTAACTGTGCAGCCATAGTAAGTATGTTATGATATAATTAAAACAGTAAATTTTAACACTTTTTGGTTTTTTGCCACTCATATAATCGTAATTTAATCATGATAGAATTAAAATCGAAGAAATATTTTCTTTTTTTCTTCAATTTTAATGATAAAAATCATAACATTGTATATAAACTTTTTCTTGACTCGAATTAATTTTCTCGCATTGAAAGTGCGAAATCTCGCTTGTTTAAAACATCGTCAAACTTTAGTATATCGTGCGTCATTTCTGATAAAGCTCACATTTCCGTGACATGTCAACGTCGCATCGGCCCTCTAGCAGATTGCTAAAGGTTTTCTGTGGCTGTACAACGAGATTCGATTACGGCAAACCTCGTAAACTTCCAATATTACGGCTGAGAAAGCAGTACTCACAATACCCGTTGGGAGGCAGATTTCTCCGTTTACTTCCTCGATCACTCACCCGCTCCGAGTTTCCTCATTTCCTTTTGCTTCTCGTCATCGATGAAAGAAAGTGCCCCCAAAGCTACTTTTTTTGTCATTCATTCATAATATCTTCAATCTTCACAAAAGCATCTTCGATATCGAGATGAACATAGATCGATTCTTTTATTAAATTTTTTCTAATTAAAAAATATATATATATAATAAATAAAAGAATAAACTTTAGCATTCGCATCATCATATTTCATCAAACTCATGAATTTTATTTTTTATTTTTATACTTATTGTTACTTACTAGATTGTATCTTTTCCTTAAATATTTATTACGTTATCGCTCACAGAAATGTATGGATATATACATGAGTAATATATTGCACTTAAAAGTCCACATAGATCATCCCTAGGATTATTACATACGGAACAAAGTCATTTTCGATTAACAATATTTTATTTCTAAAGCTCTTAAGACAATGTTCCTTTTTGAAGTTTATTACCACATTAAGATGTTAAAGCGAAAGTTGTATGAAAATAGAGAAAATCTCGTATAATCTTAACGCAATATTAATTACGACAAGGTCACAAGCCAATTTAGATGCATATCGCTTGATTGATTTCCTTCGTATATCACAGATGAGAAACGTTGGCCGCTAATGTTCATGCATGGTTTGACTTCAATTAGTAAAACCCCAAGGGATTTACCTACCGAATCGCTTATATACGCAAACCCTAAACGCAATTAACACTGACGTGGCTGCAAACCATTACTTAACGTAGGTGAACGTAACTTTGTCCTTCATGAATCGTTTGACTAGCTATACGAAGTAGATATATGGTGATACAACTCGGCGGGTTGCGAAAACCGACAAAAGACTTGAACACATCTAAATTCTTAATTATGTAGCACCAATAATAGTTTCGCACATAAGAGCGATAGGAGACGAGTACAGAAGATGAACTTGATGGAAACATATTGAGTTGCGCGATGCTTTTATGGGATTTACAGTGTTATTGCGGCCATCTCAGATTTGCACGATAAAATATATCTCATTTTTCAGTTGTGCCGCGCATATGTTATGGCTAGATTAACCGCGAAATATTTGAAATTTTGAAATTACGATGCGTCCGCAAAGAAGCGAATTTTCCTTGACGCACATTAGTGATACAGAAACAGCATCGCAGAACTGATTGAAAAATTATGTCATAATCCTTATCTGTATATGTTCCAAATATAGATATTTTATCATAAGAAAAAAATAATATTTTCATATTTTATAAAAAAAATTCATGATTAAAAAAAATTTATTTTATGACAACAGATATTTAATTTTATATATTTTACATTTTGTTTTGTTGCTTTTGATGAAGAATTTCTTTCTTATCTCTTTCTCTGTAAATTTTGTGCCTGTTTCAGATCCAGATAATTATAGATCTCAAAATTGTTAACAATGCTATGTGTATAAATCTAATTTGAATTTATTATATATTTAAATATGTTGATATGATATATTAATCTACTGCGTTGAATCCAGATGTCACAAAAGTTCAGTTATACTGACATTGAAAATCTAATCTTTGTGTAAAACCGGTTCTGAAGAAATATTACATTTTCTGCATATATTTTTACTACTGCGTTGCACATTGGTTGCATTTACATCTTTCTTGCACTAGCTTTTATTACCTTTTCGCCACAATTTCTTCCTTGCGCTCTTTCTATCTGCAATTAGAAAATTTCATTCATTATACTTGCTAATTCTGTTATTTCGCATCCGTTAGAGAATGTTGTAGCCGTACATTTTTCATGCATAAGAGAACAGTTAACATGACAGTATACAAGAAGAGAAATTTAAATAATAATTTCGAAAATTTATACATATTTAAATTATATTACATGTTTTTTTGCAATGTAAAGAAAATCTAAGAGACGATTTTCGTTCCTAATGATAAAGAATATATTCTCTCTCTTTTTTGTTTAGAATAATATATGAAAAATAAATGGATCTTGGATCATCAATATACAATTAGGCAATTTTAATGTAGGTCTCGCATTTTTTCATTGCTTTTGTTAACGTGCGACATTAGGTACCGGATTGTGTGCAAATACGCAGAAATGATTTTAATTGCGTGCAATAATTAAAGGTGTTATTGTTGCCAAATATCCAGTTCGCGTACAGTCAGAAATCAGAAAAACATACGGCGACGAAAGGATTGAAAGAAGCGGATATTCGCGAATTATTCACCATTCGTGACGTGCAGAGTTGCATTTTATGATTGCTATGACGTTGACAAATGATTCATGATTATACTTTCCTATGTCATAATTGACAACCAATATCGATCAAGGAATAACCGGTTAAGAAATATTGTTTAACAATTCTGTACATATGTGACCTGGCTAGATAACAATATTATTTTTGCTGCATACTTAAATTTTCAATATTATATGTCGTATAAAAATGTCATATAAAATTTTCAATATTATATGTCGTATAAAATAATGAAGAAATATAAAAATTAGTAACAAAATAAGTGATAAATTTAATATTATAAAATTACTCATTTATCATAATATTTTTTAATTCACGGATTAATAAAATATATGATGGTAGCGTACTTAATAGTACATTCGCAATTACGATTTGTTTCGTTCCATCGTGAGAATGAATCCTCTACTTTGCAAATCCCTTCGCTTCGTATTCCACAAATCTTGAATCGCTTAATATCTAAAATACAGGACCGCTTAACAGCGCATCGAATCCGCAATACACATGGATAATTATGATTTATGGAGGATGGGAGAGAATCAAACGATGCAATTCGACGGATGTGCACGGTATCGTAAATTTTCGAATAGATTTGCGATCGAAAGCGAAATCTTCCAGAAGGGACTGAAGATTTGTCGCCTAAATTATGCGAGATTCACTTATATCATTTTACTAATTAAAACATTAATCTCATAAAAAACAGAATGCAATCGAATTCTATATATTTTAATTTTCCATCTTGTTTTTCTCTTATTCATAATTATAAGCATATGCGATTTTGTATAAAAACTGTAAACCTTCCGTGATATGTTTTCCAATAAAAAAGCAGCAACAAATTTCATGATACTTTCGCATTTAAAACGTAAAGGTAGCACGATCAGCTTACCATCAAAAGTAATAGCTTGCAAAGCCGAAATTTTTCCATCACTTTCGACATCGACTGTGGAATAGAAATTCGAGAACTCCACGTTATAAATTATAAGATAAATCGTTTGATGTTGGCAGAGCTTTTTCCTCCAATTTCATGTGTATAAAAGATAGTTGTCCAAATGTAAAATAAAATTAATGTTCAAAAATGTAAGGATTCCTCTTCATCATTGTTTAAAACTTAATTATATAATTAAAATTAAAAAACAATTTAGTTATTAATGCATAAGAACAACTGCTATTTATTTAATTATTTGTTTCAGGAAATTATTTGGAACTATTTGTTCGCAAAAAACAATTTCTAGAACATCTTGTATATACATAAATAAGCGGTCACACGATTTTGTTGTTAATGTCTTCCGTTCTCTCTTTTTGTTCAATAATTATTTCATTTAATAACAAGAATCGCCGCGGAAATGGCTTTTATTAGTTCTATTCATGGCTTTTTACTGTGCGTTTCACTGTGCGGTATAAGAGAAAGAAGAGAAAAGATGTTTTCAGAGCTCACATGCGACGGAACTCGCCTGGAAAGTCAAATCGCTAAAAATGTTTCTTTATATAAAAGAGTTTCTTTCTTTGAAAGATACTTTTATTCACTTACATAAAGAAATATACAATTCAGTGATAAAGAACAATTTATAAAACAAGTATCTCGTAATACATCACGTTTTCCGCAACGTGTACTTTGCATTTTACACAGTCACAATGCGGACACATTGATCCCAATTTTAAATGTATATTCCTGACTATTCAAGATATAACAAATGCGACGCATAGACAGTCACACAATGTCAAAGTAGAATCTAAAAATATCCCTTTATCGCATTACGTCATAATACATGAATAATAGAAGACAAATTCCTTCGGGATTAAGTAACAAAGCTCGCTTAGACAAAGTAGCTGGATCGTGCAAGCGGATTCGTCCTAAATTCGACTTGTCGCCGGAGGGAACAGAGGATGAGAGTTGTAACTATAGTAACACGTCTAATCGTGACTAAATCGCAAGAACCGTACAAAGCAAAAGCTTCACGACGTTCATTCGGAACATTCCGAACAACACAAACGGATCGTCGTGGTGCATAAGAATAGCTGAAAGATTCGCGAACGTCGGGCACTGCGACGTGGAGCAGTAATTGTGCGAGTGCATCTGCCATTCTCCAACGAGGTCTGTACTCCCTCGCCGTATGTACATATATAACTATACACGCACGCGGGCCACGCAGGCACGCGTGTGTCCGCGAATCGTACATCGTACGACGATCGGCCGTAGCAGCGAGCGCGGGAGGTGCACCGAGCGAATGCACGACGAGGCGCCTCAGTCGACCGCCACCTTTCGAGACCGACGGTTCGTCGCCGTTCTCCATCTCGTCGGAGAGAAGGAGGGGAGTCCACCTGTGTCGGAGTGTTTATCCTCTACCTTGCGCACGAGCATCAGCTCCGAGATACGTCCCATTGAGCGAGATTTCGAGGTGCGCGCATCTCGTTACGGTGCGAACTTGCGAATCGTGGAAGGTGGACCGAGGGGGGGTGCGTGCTTACCTTCGTAGCGGTGCATTCGGATTGCTCATTTCGCTGTTTCTTTTTCCCCTCTGTATCCCTGCGAGTGCGAATTATCATGCGTCACTACTGAGTTTGAGGAATCTCCAAGAAACACTGAACTCTAGAGGCAGAAGTTAAGCATCGTGATTAGCCGCTTCCAATCGTGAGTATTTAACAGAATTATTTTTATTTTTCATCACATTTTAATTAATTTAATTGTAGCAAGCGACTGACACTTTCCATCACACTTTAATTGTAGCAAGCGTTCTTTATGCTAAACTTTATGCTTTATCCAATATTGGTACTAACTTTGTAATTTAATTTTTCTCAACAATATAAATACGGCGTTCTCTTAGACAAATAATAATTTCCAAAAATGAAATAGAAAAATTGAAGATTTTTGTATTGCATTGTGTAATATGAACGCTATTACATATTTTAAAATGCTGCTACTTGCTACAAAAAAAAATAAGAGAAATTTGTAAATTTCTTATAAAACTTCTTATAAAATTTCTAATAAAAATGGATTAAAAAAAATTAGAAAAGATTAAAAGCTATAATACTTATGTACATACATTGTTAGCACGTTAAGTGATTATTTATATTTTTGGAGCAATGTCACAGTTTATTTGTTAAAAGCTGCAATTTCAATCAAAGATTTACATTTTCGACGAATTATTTTTGATTTGCTATTATTATTATTTTGATGTTTCCTCATTAATGCAGTTCATTAACATATAATATAAAGTGATTTAAAATGAATTTGTCGAAGAATTACTGCATGTAATAATTAGACTAATTAGAATAGTTCAATTATAACACGTAACAGAACATAAACACGTGGTAGAATATAATAAATATTATGATTTATAGCGGCAATTAATGAATGCTTTAATCGACAGCCAATTCATATATTAATAAATACCACGAATATTGCGATATCACGTACAAATGCCACAACTATGTTTCATACACGAAAATATGCAATAAGCATATTGATAATTAATATCTACTAATGAATTATCGATCTATTTTTCCGATAATGAAAAATAATTTAGTGATACGCGTCAAAATTTTCATATATTTTATTACGCGAAAAATTCCAAGAACACATCAAATTTTACGTGCGAATCCGTGTTCTCGTAATCACATGCATTATATATTAATTGTCTGGCTCGAATCAGATTGAAAGAACGAAGAAACCGGCACGTCGCGTGTTGTCGCAAACGGAAGAAACGAGTTTCGAAAATAAGAGCATGCAATCGTTTCCGCGAGACACTCGGCCTGATAGTTAAACGCCAAGTGTCTTAGACCTTAAGGAGGAAAAACTGCGTGTGCTGTGTACGGATTACAACATCCGTTCGTAAGGAAAGGAAATCCGATGACACCGACTCCGATCTCCTTATTCACAGGATGGGTGCAAAAGCAATTCGCACAAAGACGTTCTATTCAACTATGACATCATATATAGCGTTCGAATCCTTTATCTTTCGGCCACTATGCCTCTTTTGTGCTACACTGAAAGAAAAGATTGGTTGCTACAGCAAATTAGATGGTAAAATATGGCATAGCTTTCTTAATTGGCTGCAGCAGTCAATTTTTGGTTGCATTAGCCAATCAAAATCCTATACTGAGATTGCGAATAGCCTAACACAATCCAAAAATGGCTGTAGCAACTAAAAATTGGCAGCCAATTAAAAATGCCATATTTTACCATCTAATTTGCTGCAGCAGCCAATCTTTTCTTTCAGTATAGGCGAGCAGATTGTTCCATGTTTCAAATTTTTGAGTGTATTATATATGTTTTACAATATATATGTTTGAATGAATATACTATGCAAAGACAATCTTTTATACAATTTGAAAATTTCTGTTAACTTATTCAAAGTATCCCATTTTATTCTAATCCGCACGTTTTTTATAGCGTTAAATTAAAATTCCGAATAACAATGTTCCTTCAAAGATAACGTGACTATTCAAGTGTAGCTGATTCTTCTCAAGAAACGACGGATTTCATTCATTCTCATTTCCGGAATTCAGTGCATTCACCGATCCAACGTGCTCACAGACGTTTTATCGGCGTGAAGATTTCGACGGTGCTTACGAGCATCTGGCGGCGTCGTGCTTTTCACCAAATTACTTCCACCCACTCGTGGATGAGAATACCAGGGCATCACGGAATCGAAGCTATCTGGACCGTCGAGCTCGTTAGAGATGCAAAATCTGCATTTGTGCGCGCGTACTTTCCGCTAATGAGGATAACGAAGCATGCGTTAACGGGGAACTAACGATCGCCATTGCGCGCCGGCGTGGCGCCCGTGAAGATGATTGTGCACAGGTGCATTCTTCGACGAAGATACGCGTTCGTTCTTTCATCTCTCCCTCTCTCCCCTCGCGTCATGAATCGTTGTTATACGAAGAAACTTCTCGGGAGATTGAGAATCAGTCTCCGCTCTAAAATGAGAGTAATTACTTCATAAAAGTGACTGCTCTTCTCGATACGTCCTTATCTTAGAAACTTCAAACGTAACTTTTACGTAACTTTTCCACCAATGTTTCAAGATAAAAAGGATTGGGGTGCAAGAATCTTAAATTATGAAGCATGAGACCAAGCGAATGAATTTTATGCGTTGAAAATCTAAATGGTGCACTTCTCGTAGATCGCATTTGTTTCTATATTTTATCTCGCGAATATAACACAGTTTCTTAACTTTAAACACGAAAGTTCTCTCTAATTTTAAAGCGTAATTACTTACTCGAGTTGTAATTATTAACGCGAATGTGCATACCAAAAGACGCACGTTCGAGCCAGCGGTTTCACATGAAATGTTGAATTCTTGAGTCAATATTGTTATATTTTAACGACTAGGAAGTAATTCTTTGCGTTACACAGGCAACTGAGAACAAATGTGGACATGTCTATGTGCGAATAACCTGGTCTCTACGTGCGGAAAAGACGAAACTGGATTTGATGTTGTTAGACTTTCGCGATCGGTTCGTCGTGCTTTCTTTCCTTCGTGTTGTTTCTTCGTTGTCGACCTCTCACGGCACGTGTGAGAAAACGGATATCCTGCGGACGGTCCAGAGACGTGTGTGAAATATCGCGAACACTGCAGGAGGAAAGTTTTCCATGGAAAGTACTTCCGCACGATTGCAATGCAGATCGGATTTATTTCCTCTTTTTTTTTGCGGGCAAGGCTACGTGACGTGATGTGCTTCTCCATTTTTACACATAAGCGTGGCGGAAAAAAACATTTTTCAAACTCGACATATCCAACGATCCAACAAAAAGAATTTCGTCACATAAATTATTGGAGCAAATTATGACATAATGAAAAAAAAAAACATTTATGATATGATGAAAAAAATTATTTGATTTGATAATTAACTTCCAAACTTGATTACCTTTAATTTCCCTGTTGTACTTAATTTCCTTTCATGCGCACGATGGGATGCTGAAATGATGTTCATAAAATTTCGCTATGACACAGTTTTCATGACGCTTGACAAATATTTCGCTTAATTCGATTAAGAATGACGTATGTTTCGAGCGAGCGTAACAAACACGTGATCGCGTGCTGCCGCAGAAGTTCATTAATTGCATCTCTCCATTTCAATTCTGCGTCGCGGCGAGAGTCTGAAATCGAACGGGTGCGCGCTCTTTGCACAAGCTGTTTTTCGCTCGTAAATCTTAACCGCGGTTGTTTCGCCGCATGAACGAACGAACGAGCGAACGAGCGAGCGAATTTCGCAACTCGTACTACAATTAAATCGTACTGAAAGAAAACATTATCCGCGAACAGATACCGCCGAATGGTCGCACTGTGTGGCTAGGAAAATATCGAGAAAAAAATGGGATGCTGGTAGAATAAAGAGAGATCAATCGCGGCGTATCCTGAATTGTTAAGCCAATCTAATGCAATTACGACGGTATGGGAGAAACCGCGAGTCCGCGTTTTCCGCTGTTGGGCCGCACGCGAGAAATCGCCGGATGGCAGGAGGGAAAAAAGGAGCAGTGTGGCAATAATTATTCCCAGCCTACGAACCTGTGTGTACACGTGCGTATGTATCTTGGTATCTTGAATATTCTTATCACGGCTGATCGGTTTTAACACGGCTCGCATAATCAGAACGTGTCCGTGCAATTCGTCGCAATTTAATTAATTCGCCCGCGATTCTCACGGCAAATCGGAAACGAAATCGCACATTATTATTCGCAATTTCGTGTCGATGTGTCTGATTTTGCGAAATGCATCTGAAACACGATTTCTAGATCTTTCGCGTTGGATATGACGAGCTTGAGAAATTTTTTTTTTTTTACAAAACGTACCTTGATTCTTTCTCTTTCAGGATAGAACAAGGAAAGATAAAGTTCGCGTGATTCTATGCACTTACATTCGCTTTTGTTGTTTCTGCAATTCCGTTTATTTTCTAGTCGCGTCGTGTTAACAAGAGTACCGGGGACATTGACAGGACTACGTCACTGAAAAAAATAGGAAAGCGCGCCGAAATCGCCGCGCGAATTCTGCACCACACATTTCACTTGCAAACAAAACACTCGCGGGATTTACCGCCTTTTACTAGGATTTCTCTTCGCTTCGGCACGGACGCGTTCATTATCGGCGCCGATAACAGTCGTGAGAGTCGACGTTTACCCTGTCGAATTTATAACACTCGATCAAACGTAAGCGAATCGCTGGTTTCCGTTGTGGCTTTCGCATATTTGCGTTCGCAATCCTGCGAGAGAGCTGAAGCGTAAGTCATAACGATCAGATCAGCCGAGCGTGGATCGATTCCGATACGCGCGTAAAGACGTGAAAAATCATGATTGCGAAAAGGAAGCAAAAGATAGGTGAAAAGTAAGCGAAGCGAGAGAATGATACGCGAGGAAGCGCAAAATCGTATTGCATCGCCGCGAATAAGCCGCCATATGTTTGCTTCCGACGTACATGGAAATTAGATTACCGTATCATAAATACGTATGCATCCAGGATCCGCAATTTCGAGTCTCACTGAATCGAGAATCATGTATCGAGATATTATTTTATGATCGTTACTGAAGTGTGAATTGCGAAAGAGAGAGAAAAATAGAGACCACAGTCGACATGAAACAGCACATAAATGTTGAAAATAATTCAAGGCAAAAATTAGATTGGATGGTTCAGCAAAGCGACAGCTTGCTGGACAAGTTTAACATCTATAATTAAGATGGTTTAACAGAGGAATAATATCTGTAAGTAATTATCAGTATGCTAATTCAGCTAATTCTTTGCTACAATGAACATTGCTAATGTAACAAGTTTTCTTCATTACAGCAACAAAAGTCGCGCAAAAATACATTTGCTATGCTTATTAAAACAAATATAATTACCTATAATCGCTAATTTTATTCAGCTCAATGACTATGCTACTTTAAGAAAACTGGCTGTCCGTATATTTATTGCAGATTTGCTGAATCAGTAAAGTTTTTAGTTGGTTTAATATTTTAATCAATCCTTTTTTTCGTGAAAAAAAACATAGAAAAATATATTTTTTTTTCAATACAATGTTTATCTATTTGGAGAGAAAAATGTTTATATAATCAAGTTTCTGACTGTGAAAATTAATATCTTTGCAAACGGGATTGCTGTTTGTTTCTGTCTTCGACGTATTATCGTCCAGTGTTTGCTGTCTCTGCCAACGATTACGTCTGGATTGCTCCATGAAATATGGATGACATCGAATAAACTCTGTAACGTAACAGTTTCTTGTCGTGATGACTAGACGAATCGAGAAGTAATCACCGGATGATTGAGCTATCATTATGATGGGTATATCTTTAATATTTCCTTAGAGCATTGCACTTTTCCCATGACGCGCGTACGCGGAAAGCGGAATTGTGCGCTGACTTCCATCACTAAGTATAGCGGTAACTTTGTTCATTAATACGTTATTGTAGTAATATTAATTAACGGTAACTTTGTTCATTAATCATAACAAGTTTGCTGTCCTTATAAAGATGGAAGTAACTGCGTACACAAGCGTATCGCGAGCTCGATTTTTTCTACGTAATTAATCCGCTTTATACGTAGGATCAAATAAAATATTGGTATTGTGAGGTTAAATAAATAACTTTATAGAATAATCGATGCTTTTGCGCCGCGGCACCGAAACGGAATAATTTCATGGCTCTAGCTTGATTTTGTGCTACACACGACCACAGAAAATTACATTTGTTCTCCGTGTACCACAGAAATTCTCGTTTAATATTGCTAATGCACACATTGTGCGCGATCGGGATATACGGTGCAGCGCAGGATATCAAACATGGGCGCGGCCGCGTATGTTTATCGAGACATTAACAAATCGTGATGTCATACCCTTGATGCGATGAATAAACGAGGGAGACCATTTCCACAACGATACATAGCGTTCTGAGCTAACATTGGCATAGTTTATTATACCTGTGACATCTAACGTTGCGTGCAATGGCTGAGCAATGGCTGTCACAGTATAGCCTAACATTGATAAGATAACTCGAATGTGGCAATTTGAGGCTCCGGAATGCGTCACGAAATTAGAGGATTACTGCCCGCATGAGAAAGAAAGAGACAGACGAAGAGGGAAAGAGAAATAGACGTTGTCGTGACCAATTAGCTCAGCACTTCGGTTTGCCACAACTTTTTCTCACTCCTGTCGGGTGCATCAAGACTACTAAAACGTCTTGACACAATACACGCCAGTGGCACATTTGCATTTTGTGTAATCTAAAATTAGCAGCTACCTAGAAAAACTCAGAGGTGCGAGTAAATGTTATGCTAAGATAGAAAAAGAAGATTCTTTTATATATCTTCTCAGGTTCTAAACTAGAAAATTTGAGCAAAGTCAGCATGTATAATTGCACGTTATGCGGTGCACATTATTTTCTAAGTGCTTTTTTTTTCGCGTTTTAAGAATCTCTTAACAATAACATTTATGTGTAATTGCCACTTTTTCAGGAGAATAAATCGTAAAAAAATGAGTTTTAGTTTATCCTGCTCTACCTACATCAAATATATATATATATATATATGAGGCTTTTGTTTATTCTCACTTTTATGCTTAATCTTCTTAAACTAGGTTGCATCTCATGTTGTTATTTCTTCTATTTAATGCATTATCGTTTACAAAAGTGTACATCACATGTAAATATTATGTGTCGGGTTTCTCTAGTATAACTCGGATCTGTGGGTTCGCTAAATCCAAATGACTCTACGGATCAGTCATCCTTGCGGAGGCAATTGCCACTTGCCGTACAGCGCAAGAAGATGAGCACACTCTCTCTCTCTC
>NW_012130068.1:1747725-1748709 GCF_000143395.1 Atta cephalotes | reverse complement strand
CGGTACGTACGACGTTACTAGTCTTCGTCGGTACGGGCGAATTAGTACCACTTACGTCCGTACCGTACGACGCGAACGAAGAAGTAGAGCACACTCTCTCTCTCTCTCTCTCTCTCTCTCTCTCTCTCTCTCTCTCGTAGCTACAAAAAATATTGTCTCATAACTCCAACCGTAATTACGACGAAGCACCATTATGGTCGTTTGCAATTCCGATTACTGCAAAACATGTGATGGAAATGATAATTGTTTATATCTTGCATTTCATATGTATTCGTAGGAAGAATAATTTTACTGAAATATTAAAAATTAAAAATTAGTTAACTAGGTACAGATCTAAAAGTAATTTTGCTGGATCAAAATAATTGTGCAGGAAACTGAAGTATGACGAGATGCAAAAAGTTTTCACATTCCATCAACTAGCTTGAACGACCTACATAATTATTTTAATAATCCAACAAAATTATTTTAATAATCCAACAAAATTATTTTCAGATCTGGGTCTGTCTAGATACTTCAGCGAAACTCTTTTTTGCGTGAAATGATTTTTTTTCTTCTCGGGATCAAGGCAAATTGCTCGTTTGATTTTTTTTCAAACATTACGTCATTAATGTTAAAGAAAAGAAAATTAATGAAAAGGAAAGAGGAAAGAAAGAAAATCCACGGTATCAAGGTAAGTAGCTCAGTTCTTTGAGTTTTATAGAAATGTATTTTCTTCTTTCAACATATGACATGTCATTCTTTATCGTAAATTCGACATATCGATGAGAAAGGTAAACCCGACGAATCTGCACTGGTACGTCGGTGTTCGACGTATATTTCATTGACGGAAAGCGATATCGCCATTGTGCCTCGAATATCACGGAGCTGCGAGATAACGGGCTAACGTTCGAGCTGTGACATAAAGTAAACGTTTCCCTTCTATCATACGTCTATCGACACTATCGGTTGAGGTTTGTTGCTCAAGCTCACTTCTCTCTCTCTCTC
>NW_012130068.1:1741864-1747249 GCF_000143395.1 Atta cephalotes | reverse complement strand
TCTCTCTCTCTCTCTCTCTCTCTCTCTCTCTCTCTCTCTCTCTCTCTCTCTCTCTCTCTCTCTCTCTCTCTCTCTCTCTCTCTCTCTCTCTCTCTGTCTCTCTCTCTCTGAAATAACTTTCATTTCTCACCTCTACTTCAATTCTTTTTCGTTATGCGTTGACTCTTTCAAATCCACAATGGACCATAAAAAACGTATTCGATTCCCATTAATCTTAATAGCGTGCGCTAAAATTTGGTTATATAGGGTAACTTCGGCAAATACGCCGCGATAGGATTTATGCCGCAGAAATCAGAAAAAATAGAAGGAGTATAATTTTCCCGCAACTACTCTGTTACATGCCTTTATGTTATATTAATATTATGTTATAATATTATTTCAGCTTCTTACTGTTAATATTAATAGAATTATTGTGAATTGAATCGATTTGTCACTGTAATAAGTACCATCATAAATTATAATCTACATAAAATGATTACTGTAGGACGTATAAAACTTAGTGGTTATTTCGTGATACATGCGTGTAGTGGAATATTAAAACATGTTGTGTAGCAAAATACAAGTGCTTTGCTTTCGTATTCTTTGTTTAGTTTGTTGTATATTCCATCTGTTTGGAATATACGGCATTTTTAGCAAGCGGGATTTATGCCCAAAACATACAAAGTGCGCAGATTGAATTTAGTGCACTAAATACAATAAATGCATTACATGAAATATGTACCTCATGTCATAACACTTGTAATCTGGGAAGATTGTAATTATTATTTATTATTTCATATACATATTAATCATTCTTATTCTTTAATAAACGCATTTTATAAGTTATTGTGTCATTTTACGTCTTATTTATAATATATGCATTATTTGTAAACTTTTTATAAACTATACATATCTCCCTTCCCTCTATGAGTATCCATGTATCTCACTCCTATGGGATTTACGGCAAAAATGCAAGGGTTTCAAAAAGTTCAGTTTTTTAATACAAAATATAAATATTTCGAATTTATAATATTTTTTTCATAGTAGACAGTACAAAGTTTTTACTGAGCTAGCTCATTTATTTTAAACATAATGAATATTTAATAAATTAAGTTTTTGATGCGACGTATATAGGAGTTACCCTATAACATTGACAGTAAAACACAATGAAAATGAAACCGACTTGGTGACTCGTTATCCAACTCAGCGCGCACGCTTACGCTTCTTCTTCACATTGTTAGATGCAAAGCCGCGCACAGATGACTGGTAATCAGATAACATTTAAGTAGGAAATAGAAATCTCGGTTACGCGCACGTGCTTAAAGGTTAAATGATTCCACTGTCGTTGATCGATCTCTGTGTTCGCGTCGTTCACCGGTTGATTAAAAATCGATGAATGCATTGCTCTAACGGCTAGATAATCGAGTTCCCGTATAATGGCCAGGTGATCGTTCATTGTGCACTGGTGGAATTAGTTTCATCGAGTATGTATGTGCGTTCGCACGCGGTAATACATTGCGCGCGATCGAAGAGGCCATTATACCGAGTTGTAGGAAAAATGTTCGATGTCCATCGGGAGGGATTAGTTGGCGATTGAATGCGGTACGAACGACACGAAGAAACGAAGAGGAAGAAATTCATCGATGTATGGTGAGTAACCGCGAAAGATTGCGTTAGATTGCGAGAGGAGAGTTCCATTAACGCTCGATTCCGACGATCTTTGAACCGGCATTGCAGCGAGTTGCAATTCGCGGCGACTTACGTGCGTACTTTAGCCGCACGCATCATTACCATCTTTCATTCTGCTCTTACCTGAGTTTGCCGTACGCGCGCGAAGCACGCGTAGAGGAAAATATCGAAGAATCGTCTCGTTAGAGACCAATTAAACGGAGTCGCTAACTAGTCGTGACTAAGCACGATTCGACGGTTGGAATCATGTAGAAAGTTGGAGTGTACGTAGAAATCGCTAATCGCGATTTTTTTTTTCGCTTCTTATCGTTTCGCAGACGGATAAAAGTCGGAAAATTGATAGCTGCGGGAGCTCGCGATCTCGCCGTGTGATTACGTCGAAGAGAAAAAAAAAGGAAACCACGCCGCGGGAAACTATGTTAAGGGTCGCTTGTTGGTTCGCGTCTTCGAAAGCTCGAACCGTCGCGCCAACTGCGATTACGTCTTGTGCGTGCATTGGATACTGTGTCTCTATAATATAGCCTACAGTCTTTACGATCGGATAAATTCAGGATCTGGAACTTCGTTCACAACGGCTGAGAACGGGACAACCATCCGCTCCGTAATCCGGATTTTCCCTCGGATTGCGGCCGAAACTCGCGAGATACGTACTTAAAATAACTCCGAGAAGTTAACCGATGGAATCGTGAGGTTCAATTTGATTTTATTGCGCGATACAATCTCACAGACCCGGTTAGTGCACAGTCTACGCGGCACGTAACTGATTTAAACAATTCAACTATCCGATTTCCGACGAACTTATTCAACAGCTGGTTCTGTACGTTAAGAGTCTCGTGAATCTTTTCTGATGGATGCGATAGAAAATAATGTATAATTTAGAACATTATTAATTGTGCTTTTCATAACATTTTGTTCGTATAAACAGGTGACTACAAGCCGTATTATTATTAGAAAAAAGCAGATAAAATTATTAAATATAACGAGTATATACACTGAAAAAAAATTTATTCAACGAGTTAAATACATTTAGTTGTTTACAGATTTGGTTAATTCAACAAATTTTATTTAATCGAATTCAACTGTAGTCTGCTTAACAAATTGTTCAATGTTAAGCAGACTACGGTTAAATTCAATTAAATAAAATTTGTTAAATTAACAAATCTGTAAATGTGTTTAGTTAATTCAACAAATTTTTTTTTCAGTGTACGTACATAAGATTGGAAATTGATCTTATAAGCGTTTTCTCTTTCAATAGTTATTTCGTACTGCAACTTTCTTAAATTGTTTGTGTATTATTTAATTTTCATATTAGAAAAACGTATTTTTCTTCATAAACTTTCTAAATGGCCTGATTAACTGCTGTTAATCTGTAATATAGATTACATTTGTAACGCAATTGTGATTAGAAGAAGAGAAACTACTCGTACATTAAATATATAAATTTAAAAAATACGAAAAGACGGAGCAGGAGAAAGGAATAGTGCAAGAAAAGCAGCGGAGAGAAGATATTATAAATAAGAAGTTAAAACAGAAAGATTTTTACGCAGTAGTGAGATAGGTTAATCGTAGATTTGTACGTATTTATCGCTATTAATAATTAATTGCACAGTAAATTACTCAATCCAGTTTAGCCGTGATGACGATAAATTCTCACGATGAAGGCTGCTGAGCTGCTAAGATGCCTTTCTCGCGGTGAGCGGCATGGCATCGATTTATCAATTAATTATAGCAGTACGATGTTAAACGCCAATGAAATTACAACCTCCCTCGCTTATTTTGTTCCATTGCAATGATTATACGACTGCAGAAACAAGCGTAGTCATCATTGACCGGTGGTATAGTATCCTCGTGAGTAAGCGAGCTGAAGCGCGAACTTGAATTTTTCCTCAAGACGCGCAAATGATTGATGTTGAGTTTGCTAGTAGCGCGTACACGATTATTATATTATTCTCCTAAGGAATACGAGAACGGCCACG
This sequence comes from Atta cephalotes, assembly GCF_000143395.1. Taxonomy (NCBI): domain Eukaryota; kingdom Metazoa; phylum Arthropoda; class Insecta; order Hymenoptera; family Formicidae; genus Atta; species Atta cephalotes. The sequence continues at coordinate 1,743,605 of NW_012130068.1, read as the reverse complement.
CGCGCGCGCACCTGATCGTGTATCGGCTACTTTCTTCTCCCATGTTCGGCGAGAGAAGCGAGAAAGGAACGAGAAGAGTAAAAGAGACGAACCTGACCGACGTTTTAAATTCAGGTGCCGTGACCGGTATGCAAAAATTTACCGAGAAGTAATACGAGGAAAGCGGAGGGAGGTGTGCGAGGTGAGGTACAACCAGGGGCCCGCTGTATGGTCAGCTGGTTCATTGACCGATCTTTTCTCCTCTTCTTCGTCCTCCTCACCCTTTGCACCGCGATTCTCTCTCGCCCGTCTCTCGCGTTGCGATCCTTTTGCCTTCCAGCACACGAGAGAGAACGGGATTCGAAGGGAACGAAGAAGGATCGTGCCTTCGTATGTGCCACGATCGCGTTGAGATCTCGAAAATCGCGACCGCGCAGACACAAAATTACGACGTTCAAGTTCAACTTCCTCGAAATAAAGATTTATGTGCGACAGACGGAGAAATTCGCCTTTCTCCGATCGCTTGGCTAATCTTTTTTTTTTTCAGGAAATAACCTATTGAATTGCACATTTGATCAAGGAGATTCTTTTTACAAGGATCGTCGTACCCTCGAGAAGAAGCAATCGACGACTAAATAATTTATGCTTCAATGGCTTGTGAAATGAGCTTTTAGAACCATCTCGTCTAGTTATCGTGTCATCGATTTAGGGATACAAGTATAATAGTTCGAAGTAACTCGAGAAAAATCAGAGGACCTCCCATTGTTTCATTAATATTCATAAGAACAAAGGGTGAGAAAGTGTAAGAAGCGAATCCGCGAAACGAATATGAATCGCCACCAAAAGCAATTTCATTAATTATCATGTGCATTTCCTTCAGTGCGCACGGAAGAGTCCACTTCCGGTCTGCTGGTTCCCTCGAGAAATCGATAGATGTGGCAGCGATGTGCGCACAAGTCCCGGGATGGGTCAACGAGCTGCTGGCGTCTTCGGTCGGTAATTAAGTGGGGATTTGTAATTAAGTGTGAAAGTTATCAACCGTATCAATTGAAAGCGCTACTTCGATGCGTATCAATCAAACCGACGCTATTACAACTTTCGTCGTTTATGAAGTAGTTATGATCGAAAGCGTAATATGATGAAAGGAATAATTTGAATGCGATAAGCTTTTAATGATAAAATTATTATCTTGTGATAATGATTTGATAATCAATACAAATAATTATTTTTGTACTCCTCATTTCTTTATAATATTATCAAATTATTTTTTTTTATAAAGAAATATATCTTGTTTCATGTATTCAAATATTAAATTATCCGTTCGATATTGTTACGTTCGGGAAGTAATTATTTTATTTTGTGACTTACAATAATAATGCAAATGTATGTATTCGTCATTTTTTGAATTCTTGCAATAAAGCGCGATCTTTATTTTGCACTCGATAGTTATTGAATGTTCCGTTTCGCGCAACAATTATTTGCAATTATTGGAAATAGCGTCGCATGCAATAGCACGAGGCCCAAAAATTGTATTCGCAATTGTTTTCAACTGTCGTTTCAACCTCAATAGTGAACTGTCGCTTTTGATTCCTTTTCGATATATCATATATCTACTTCCATTATTTTTAATGCTGAATCGAATTCAATTATTCCATACAGCATTGGGCTACAGATTTTAATTAATCAGAATGCTTCTCTCTCTCTCTCTCTCTNTCTCTNTCTCTCTCTCTCTCTACTCTCTCTCTCTCTACTACTCTACTCT
>NW_012130068.1:1729999-1741765 GCF_000143395.1 Atta cephalotes | reverse complement strand
TATACGTATACTTATTACTACTACTACACATTGGTGTACGTAGTATTAATTTAATTATATATATCTCTCTCTCTCTCTCTCTCTCTCTCTCTCTCTCTCTCTCTCTCTCTCTCTCTCGTATGTTTGGCAAACATTATTCTATCATTAAAAAAAATCAATAACGTTCATTAATCAATATTGTAATAATTAATCAAGTTTATGGCTCGATTCTAACGAAAAAATATAAAGTGCATGAAATTTAATATTTTAACAGATTAACATTTTAACAGAATTAAAAAAAATTATTCCTTCGAATTTTAATTCTCAAACTTGGTGTACGAAAAAAAATTCCATTTACATGTATATTACACATCGTGCACTTTACACCCAAGTGCACATTAAAAATTGTGCACTGCTAGCAGAATTCCCGTATCTGGGAACCCGACGTCTATTACGTGTTCATTTTTATCTTCGCTTTTTAAAGAGACACGAAAGAGGTCGATACGTAGAAATGCTCGGTGTGTGAATGCATTTCTCGCCTTGAATTTTTCTCAAGCTTTTACCTGCTCAAACACACAACCATATAATTCCTCTTTCTCTTCTTCTCTCAGACAATATTCATGGACCGCCGAAGAATAATTGTACGAATAAAGCCGGGATACGCTATACGCATCGCGTGCGTGATTAACCGACGCGAAATTGAACCGGTTTTCGATGCGATGCCTCGCAGTAGATTCGCGCGGTCCGATAAACGAAATTAATGAATATCGATTTCGGCTTCAACGAGAACGATCGCTTCTTTCGAACAATTGTAAAAAAAAAAAAAATACACGAACAACGTGAAAGAATCGTAATACCAAGTGATACTTGAAAGGAAAAATGCTCTAAGATTAATTTACATCCTAACGTTACGCACCTATGCAACATGCGTTAAATTTATTTGGGATGCCTAGTAGCGTTGCTGCGCTAATCCATGTTTACACGTAAGCAGGTGGAGCCGAACTAAAGCCTGTTACACCAAGATAGGTAAGAGCTTCAACTTAGTTAACTAAGTTTGCTCACTGTCCGTTTATACTGCAGGCAAGGTATACGAACGGAGAGTAAATCTCTAAAGTTAGATAATCTGGATTTTTAGTACAAGTTAGTGTCAGAAAACTCGCATGAAAAGGTGTAAATAAATCTAAACATTATGTTAGAAATTAGATGATTTTTCAGTGGACGCCAATTCTAATGTCTCTACTAACGAAATAAATTAAGCAAAATAGGATACGCGTCTTAGATCGCTAATTTTCCGCCTCGATTGCGCGAGAAATATGTATGTATTGATGTATCGTTAAATCGGGACATCGTCCTAACGGTACGGTAAAATTGAAAAGTCCGACGGATACCGCCTCTCGCAACACGGTTATCAACCATGGAAGATTAGGCGAATGGAAGCGCCCAAGTTTTCTGTGTCCCAGTTTAGATCATCGCCGTGGGATACCGTCACGTAATTCTCAGCGTTCTTCGCATTTTTCAACCGTGACAGGGTGCATCCACAAGAGTTTCTTCCATGATACCTTTTCTTGCACCTTGCGTTACCATGGAGAGACATTCTTCTCCGACGCGGTCAGACGCACGAAAACAGGTTTACTCCCACTCACTATACCGGCGCATTGCTCCACATTCTTATCTCGGCAGGTGAAATTCGGAATACTTGATCTGTCCAGGCAGCTCACTTGACGAAATAATGTTCCGGCATGCATGATTCGTGACAGTGACAATTACGTGCACGCAAGTTGTTGCAAATGATGCTGTTAATTTGTAGCGCGCGAGTTCCGGTCGGTATATTTATGAATGATAAATATTTCTAATTGAATAAATGTAAATTTATGAGATGAAATATTAATAAACATTGCAATTGTAATCGGATATCTAATGCTCCCGTTTTCTCTGACCATTCTTCGTAGCAGAAGAGAAATTGGATGACTAACGTGAGTTTAACTGAATTTTCCGTCGTCCAACTGTCCTCGGACTGCTTTTGCCAGTCGGATTCGCTAAAAGCTTCCAACTTGTTTCGCGTCTCATTTCACAATGGCAGGTAGTCAGTCGTATTGTTCTCGGCAGCCGAGAAAGCTTGTCGTGCTTCCCTTCCGCGACAGACGATCTACCGAGTTCTACTTTCTGTGGAACTTCAAAGAGACGACTTTTTCTCAGATACGAGAAAGAGATGATGGCATTCTGTTCTCGTTCTTCGAAAGTCACGGGTGGTCGAAGCATGTCCACAGAACTCGAGAGAGAAAAAAAAAATTGCCACGTAGTGACAGAATAATTAGGTCGCTGTCATTTGAATCGAGTAAGCGCGCTCTCTCGTAACGAAGTTACGAGTCGGTTTACACGACGAATTTGTGATCAGAGGGAAACGAAAATTTAAGGGTCAGATATTAATGAACTGACCGATAAATATTGATTTTATTGTGACTTTTTGGTTCATGGAAATGTAAAATATAATTTGATATTTCTATTTTTAAATTATATTAAGTAATTATACATTACACGTATGATTATTTGATATGATTTAAAAGTAAATACTTTTTTATGTAATAAAGTATCAAAATAAGCTCATATATCGGTTCAAATGAAATTATTAACAAGTCTCAAATATTTATCTGACTTTAATAAAAAAAAAATGATCGTCGAAACAGAAGAGAAAAAATATTTACTTTGAATACAATTCCAACATGGTCACCTAAATATATGTATAATAAAGTTTTGCATGCAATTATTTCGATAAAATTTTGCATTATTTTTTGTAACGTGAACATTTTATTTAGATAAGACTCAATATACAGTCGTGTTCTGATTTTTGTTGCTCACGCAATTTTTGGGCAGCTAGGGAAATGTAAAATAAATCGTACACCGCGCTGTACCGATGGGCGTGCATGAAAAATAAGAGGTATTTCCTTTCCCTATTCTACAAACAAATTGGAACATGCCTGGAAGCCTATACTATGCGCCGTAATGGAATTTTTTACGAGCGGATCACGCATCTCTCCGCGTGTTCCAAACGTATCTATGCTCCGCGTCAACGATTTTGCGAATATCAGCACTGCCATTTTTCGATCAGACATCGCAAAGTTATACATTCACGGTGCTCGATGTATCAAACGTTCATGCTGTGGCGCGTGAGGTATGCGCCGTATACGGTGAACAAAAGATAATGGTGCGATGAGAATTCGAAGCGTGTCGACAGAGTGTCGAAATTCAAAGTGTGTCGGTGAGCCAAAGAACGATATATAACTCGCAGGCAATAAATTGACAAAGTGAACTTTCAGTTGAATCCCATTGGAATATGATTATAATATCTTAAAAAGCAACTAGAATCATAATTTAATATTTATTGTGTGAAATATAAAATAAATAAATTCATATTAATATTTTCGATTATTCAAAGGATCTTAAATTAATAACTTTTTTGTTCTTGTTTACAAAAAATATTAAGCCTAAGAAGCTCCCTTCTAATCGAAAATATTAGCATTTATTTATTCTTGTGTATTATTACAACACTTTCTAAGAAAATAAGCCCTTATATCTAAACTATCATGTTTTAAATGCATTCTGATTTTTATTTAACAGACACAATTTGAAGCTGTTGATTTTTGTTCAATTATTAATAACGAATAATTATAAATCGTAGAATCGTGTTAGGATAATTGCATTTGCCGGTGATCCTAGCTAAAACGTTCCTCGACAGCGATGGATATAATTCTTGGTAAATGCCAAGGATCCAGTTAATGTTAACGAGTGATCTTTCTTGATCGCGACAACATCGCGTTTCTACCCAGTAACATCTGTTATAATCAAAAATAAAAGTGTACGAAGGTTAAACGTGACGCATCCAGAAAACATTAGGAGATGTTTCTAAGCTTTTACGAGATAGATAATCGCACATGTGGTACAATCGTGTACAAGAATGTATTTGTCAAAGTATTTATATTTATATATTGATAAAAATTCTATGTGCGTTCACGGTAAAAAATGCAACAGCACAGCGGTCTCTCTGTTTCCTGCCGCCGAGGTCTTCGTTCCTTTTAGGTAACATGTCAGATGTCAAGACCCTGAAACCTCCTTCGCGAAACAGGAAGATCGAGTGAGAAGGCTCGAACAAGGTTGGAACTGCAATTTGTGGCCCGACCGGTTGCAAGCGCGCAAGAAGTGCTTCTTGATAAATATCATGCCATTAATATGTACAGGCACGATGTAGGCATTAAAATTTTTTTCCCGGCACGAGCGTCGCTTGCAAATGAAAAATCGCGCGAATTACGAAATGTAGGGACACTATAAATTATTGTATTAAATTATTGTATTAACGAATCGAAGTCGTCTCGACAATTCGTAAAAATGCGCTCAATAATTATGCGACGAAATTGGAATCTCAGTGAGTTGACCGCTTTCCATGACTAACGATTCTTTATCTGATATCACGCCCGAAAATAGAAGAATCTTCGACCTCCCGGTTGTATCGGATGTTGACACTGCGGCTGACGTGGACGACTCTGTCGTAGAAAGTTAGTTGATATTAACGTACTGGCTAATGAATCATTAGCGTCCCTATTAGTCCATTAATGTCTCTTAACCTCTAGAGGTCTGTGCCATATCCGGTTGGGTTAACCGCATGGGAGCAGATGATACTGGATGCACTTACGTCACATACACGACTGCATCGTGCATCGGACTCGTATGCGCTAACTGGCTGTATGGCACTTTTGCATTTTTTCCGCAATCTTTTTATTATTGTCGTAACTACTTTTTTTCTGCTATACTTTCTCTTTATTACATGACTTACAATTTACTACTAATTTAGACTCGTAACTATGAAGAACTTGTATATATACAATTTCATATTCACTTTAAATATTGCATTATTTAATTTATCATCATGTAAAAAAAATGTAAATAAACGATTCACGATAAAAAAAGTGTGGGAATAGTTGTCATAAACTTTACGAGCGAATAACAATATAACGTAATATTCATAAAAAGTCTTTATTTTTTTATTATAATTTTTCTTAACTGAATTTAAATTTTCTTAACTGAATTAAATTTTTCTTAATTAAATTTATTCTTAAACATAACGAATATCCTAATTTAAATTAGAACGTCTACTTAATTCACGCCATTTTATTAGCTAGATACTAGATGTAAAAAATGAAATAATTACGCAAATCCCGTTCGTTAAACGACGGAGCTGAGTCGAGTTTTTACCGAAGCTCCTACAAAGATGCTCGCCCTTGACAAAAATTTCCAAGGCATACATACAATTACGTGAGTTCGTTTTGTTCGTCGACGAATTAAGGAAGCTATCTCGCTCACTCAAGATCGCTCGTAAAGTTTATGATAACTGTTCCCATATTTTTTTTATCGCGAGCCATTATCGAGCTCCAGCCAGATACGCACAATGATTCTTATCTCCCAAGAACGTCCGTACTGCGCAGGCACCCCACGACGAATTTCTCGTTCTATCTCGTTACTGAAAACAATCAGAATATAACGCGGCCATAAAGTTTCTCGTAATCGAGTTCATCTTCGTGCGATTTATTGCTGATGCATTCCCGTCTTTCTCTCGCAGGACACTGACACATTACCCGTGCTTTTTCTCAAGGATTACTCGCGCGTAATGGATACACACGCTGAAAAACAGTCAACGTGGGAATTTGCGCAGTCCTACTCCAATTATGCGACCGTCTCTCGAGAGCTCGCGGGAGTCGACGAAATCATTCTCGAAGCAAACCGAGACCTGGTGGAAATAATAACTGCGTAAATACAATGCCGGCTGGATTGCCGCACGACAATGATTCGTTCTGAACGTGTACAGATAGATAAAGTCGCGCAGCGAACTCACGTCAATTCCGGCTCGTATTAAACGACGGGCCGCGCGTGACTCTAATATTCATCTCTGTCAAGGACTAAATGGAAATCTACGGGTTATTCGGCCTGTAACCTCGACTTTCGCACGATTCTGAATCACTATTAAATAAGATCGACTAGCATAGCGGCGAATGTTCACTCTCCTTTTAGATTATAAATATAAAGTCATGCTTCTCAAAGTGTACTTTAAAGTGTTTGTTATTTTTGAGAAGAAACTTGATTGAAAATTGAGAGAAGAGAAACAAGAAAGTAGTCTATGGTTGTTATGTTAATGAAGAAATTGTAAAAATCTGTTGCACACAATTGCAACAGATTTTCTCAATTAAAGCTATTTTGTGATTTAAATGTCATACTAAATAAATTTTAACTAGTCGATATTAAAATTTTAATGGAAATGATTTTTATGGAATTAACGCTAATTTTTTAATATTAATATCACCGTCAGGCATCGAAATTTCTGTTTCACAACTCTGGTTCTGTACGATCAGAAGCAGCCAGTCAGCTGCGTATCGCAAACTTCGGCGTACGCACGTGTTATTTATCCTTTCTCAGAGGGTGATAAGCCACGTTCGTTGAACGTGATCGTCCTGTCCAACAGCTCGTGTTTCCAGGGTGGTTAAACTACGCCTGACTTGCATCAGACAAACGCATGTGCACGATGCATTTGCTACAACGTTCGGTTTCGATTATTCATCCTCTCCGAATCGTAAAAATGAATTGATTATTGCCTTATGCAAGCGTCTTTTTCCAACGATTAGTCATCCAGATTTGAATAAGCGCATAAATCGATCTTGAATACGAAATCAGAAATGTCGTCAGCGAAAACTCAATATATTGTTAATAACGTAAATAATTGATATAATTCGTTAATCGCGAATTCTTTAACCGTATAATTAATAAGCAAAATCAACCATTAATTTGATGAGCAAGAAGTTGACCTGTGGAAGTAGTTAAAAAAACTTTGGCATGTCGTATATTATTAACAATATTGAAATAACGATTAGATAGTCTATCAAATTCCTAGTATCTTCGGAGTTATTAACGTTAGGTGAGGCCCCATGGACGACCGTGAGCAAGAATCTGGTCGTATACGAGAGGATGATGTCATGCGGCGGCAACCTCCGGCAAGCAAGGTCCGATATCCTCGGTCTCTCTTCGCCAACGATAACCTGTTTTAGCGCTGGAACTAATCGGCAAATTCTCGGGGTCGTCCGACACTGTCTCGCTTTAAAGGTCTCCCATGTGCCCGGTCACGAACGCGAGTTTTTATACAGCGGAACTGTTCCTTAGAAGCACTACCGCTCGTCGATCGTCTACTTAATCCTTGATACTTCTTCAAATAAATCAACCGAAGACATTTTTATAAAAAACAAATAGTTATTGTTTTTGATTATATCACTTGAAAATAAATTTTATCAATTTGGATTAAAGCTTTGTTATCTTTCTTTGTATTAAATTCTAATAGTAAGTATAATATAGATGAACAAGATAAGTTCGATTGATGACAATTTTTATTTCCGAATAGATAAGAAAGCGTGTCCAATAAGTGTTCAGATACAATTGACATTGTATGCAAATTTGTGCGCAAATGTAATAAATGAAAAAAAAAAAAAAAAATTAAGCGCGCGATCACTTGCAACTACCTGCGACTCTCGCAGCTTGTTATCTTTCGTACATAAAAATTAGTGACGCTTTGCGTGCCTGTTAATTGGAATGTATACAATGTAACGTAGAATACGCATTCGAAAAACTCGCTGATGCAGCGATGCTACCGTCCGCGTTACGTCAATTAAATTCCTCCTCTCTGATTGTTTTCATCGAGTCGCTATCGCGTTTGCGACGATCGAGTCTGCGTATTCCAGTGGGAAATAAATTGCGCTGGCTGACGCAGCGTCATTATGTCATCATCCGTGCAGGTATTCCTGCGCAGTTTAGAATCGACTTCAGCTCGAAACCGGCGGAAGGTGAAACGTGACATCAGAGTTTCTGGGAACAGACTATTCCTTATTGCCCCCCCGTTCACACGGCTTGGCGAGGTGCGTTGTAAAAATATGGACGGACACGTCTTGAAAAGCCTCTAGGGTTAGTCTATGTTGTCGAATATTCTTTTTTCATCATCCAGTGAAGCTGGTTCTAGCATACACGACGAGCGTTCGCTTATGCCAATAAAACTTTAGAAAATTATTTATAACTTATCAAGTAAGTGTTAGTTAATTAATAGTTTTCATTAAGTTTTTAGTTAATTAAAGTCATAAATACATATTAGGATATTAGATTTTAATATATATAAGATATGTAGATATTTATGAGAGAAACTTTAATTTCTATTTATAAATCTACAGAAACTAAAATAAATTCTATATAATTAGTAATCCAAATGGATATCATTATATGAATTTAAGGCGACAATAATCGCAATTCTCATGAGTGCAGCACGCGTCATTGTCGCAAGTAATCGCTGTTCTCAGATCTTTGTTCTCTGTCTCAGAGAGCTAAAATGAGAGCTAGTCTTTTAACGCGTCGGTGGTTTTTTTTTATAAAAAAGAAAAGACTTTGCTATAGTGACGCGAGAATCTTCCATAATTGTCGCCGTAAAGTGTCCAGACGAGACTTGCAAATATCGCTAAGGACCTCGCTGCCACTTACTACACTCGGAAGGTTACTCAAAAGATTTCTTCCTTGAGTCCCACGACACAAAGCGTTTTGCATAACTTCTAACACGAAGAAACTAAAAACGTTTTCTTTAATCGAGTAGTTTCTAAAGACCGTGAAAAAATTTTGTAAGACCTTGCTATTTACATAGCACAGTTATCTATCTATAAATTATTGTTCTATTTCTGTAGAAGTGATTTGTCAATGAGTACATTGTAAATTTTCTATTTTTTAAACATAAAAAAATTCGGAAAATTACGTATTAAAACTTTGTAATCGATATTTATAGTTGGTCCTTATATTTAAGACTATCTTAAGTACTATTTTAAGACGTTATAAGCCATTCACAAAGCTGTATTAGCGTCTTAAGATATTACTTAATATTGTCTTAAAATAAAAACTATAAACATACCGACTTAAAACTTAAGAACTACAGAAAAATTTTCACTATTTTTTTTATTTTTCAAATACTGATATAACAATGCTTCAAAATTACACATATTTTATAATATATGCAAGTTTATTGCTGGAACCATGACAATGTTTGTTATGACATTCTCAGTTATATAACCTACTGACGTTTGTCGATAATTAATTATTCAGTGTAAGCTGCGTTTGGTGATAATTATCATTTATTATATGTATTTATCATTCATTCAGGCACAAGTAATTTTCCTTTAAAGAAGTCGTCACAATAAAATCAGACGAATGAACTCATGAGAAAGCAAAGTATTTTCGCAAATAAAGGAAATTGCTTGCGCTCAACACAATGTACGTATTTATTTTCGAATCACATCGATATTCGCACAGTGAACCTGATTTTGCAGATAATCGCAGATTTACCATCATTATAAATAAAACATTTGGTGTCGCAATTTCTCAACGTATTTGGGATTAGAATATTCGCATATCGCAAAATGATCTTGAAATTGCGACACGTGTTACAGATAGTTATGCATTTATTCGAACGCGCTTTGAAACGTTCCTAACGATTAATGTCTGCTAATGGCTGGTAACTGACGTGTAATAAAGATGACTAACGATGTGAGTGAGTTGAGGACACGTGGGTGGAATTTAACGACTCTCCGCATTCGTTAAGAATGACGAATTTATTGCCGTACGACAGTAGCAAGTTATCTTAAACATATCAATTCCATTAAATTTTATTTGTACATATTATAATCATAAAATTGAAAATTTGTTAAAACTCGATTTAACGTTACTTCTAACAAAGCTCTTTCAATTCTAGCTGTAACTAGTTAAAGTTAGAATTTAATTTCTAGATTGAATTAGTTAAAGCCAATATTGACGAAAGGGTTTTGTTAGAATTAATTTTAACTAAAATATGGTTTTAATAAATTTCGAATTTTGACTGTAACGTACCATGCGTCAATGTTTAGACTATTTAAAAATTTGATATAGAAAAATACGATAGAATCATAAAATCTGTCCAATTTCCATACCGCAGGTAAAAACTTCGTTTGCGAAGTGGTTTTGTTTTTTTGATCATAAAACAACATATGAGGAATATCACGCGACCATGCATGAAGCGCGCAACGACTCTCAATATGCAACACGATGGCATATGCATGCGACAAGATGGCGGAAGTGAATTTTTGCGGAGAGGCATCTGTTTGTTATTCGACAGCTGTGTCGAATGACTAAGAGGCTGTGTGTGGGTGGAAGCGAATCATCAGCCCTGAATTGATAGCGCGTGCTGAGATAGAGATTACCTATCTATCTACCTACATACATACCTTCTTCGTATGCGGACTGCAACTCTCGCGACGTCTAGAGTTACGCGATGAGAGCGATTTCCAATTCGCTATCTCTAAGAATCACTTATCTACGTTTTCACAAAGACTTTGCACTTCTCGAGAATTGACCTTTCTCTTTTAAGAAAAAAAATCGCAATTATTTAATTAAATTACAACAATGATTGCAACTTTATATTTAATTTGTTATAATTATAATTAAACCTGAAGGAGAAAGCTAAAATAAAAACGATTGCTAATTACAAAAGTTATATAGGGCAAATTGCGCTGAGGGAAAAATTTCTCGAATAGAAAAAAATTTACGTAAATTGCGAGAGCGTAAATGCTTCATAAGACGTCTCGAATCTGCGTCTCTTTCGTCTTCTCTCGATGAAGTTTTCACGCGGGAAGTTCTATCAAGCTTATATAGAGACAATCTCTTTTGAGTTCTCTCATTCGCCAAGTTGAACGCTCTCGCTTAACAAACGCTGTCTAACGAGTTCCTCCCATTTCTTTTGTGTCGTGAATCGAGTCGCCACTGTCGACTGGTATTGTCGAAAATAAATCGAGTCGAGTAAGTCGATCGTTTCGCACACGACAATCAGCAATCACGTATATTCAAACCGCTTTGCTACAAAATTGACTGCCACTTATATAATTAGCAAACTATCGATGCCTATCGTTGTTCATCGCTTACTCTCGATATGAACTCCAATTCGCGATAATCTCTACGAGATCGCTTTATGGTTTTACTTATATTATAGCAAAACAGCATTTTTAATTTGCTTTCAGATAATTTTGAAGTAAGTTTAATGCATTTAATAAAACACAAATGCTAATTGACGTCGTTAGAAGTTGCATCAGTAAAGATATTAATTATAAAAAGTTTTAATGACATTATTATGTACTTATACAGGATATTTCTGTCAACGTTTGTGGATTGAAAGTCAGTTTGCGCGGTTCTTATTTTTCTCCAACAAAACTCTCTTTTCTGCAAAGTTAATTATTATAAATTTTTATTTTTCGATATTAAATTCATTAAAGATTTGTTACGGTTATTAACAAAGGTATATACGTAATACTACGTTCTTCATGCAATCATTTCTCGAATCATCCGTGTGTAATGGTAGACTAAAATTGAGTGAAAGCAAGATAAAGCCATACTTGAAGTATATAAAGGGCACGTATTCATGCATCAAAATCTGGAATGCGTGAGAAGGCATCTCTTTGTTCCCGTTATCTCGGTTGCTATACGAATATTCGCGATATTACCGCTCGCAGAAACTCCAACACCCACGAAAAGAGAAAGAGAAAGAGAGAGAGAGAGAGAGAGAGAGAGAGAGAGAGAGAGAGAGAGAGAAGAGAGAGAGAGTAATTAATAATAAATATTACTACTCTACGCCGACCCTACGTACGAGTAGTTAGTAGTAACTACTTACTTCCTACACTACTAACCTTACCCCTTAACCTAATT
>NW_012130068.1:1704516-1729979 GCF_000143395.1 Atta cephalotes | reverse complement strand
GAGTAGAGAGTAGTAGAGAGAGAGTAGAGAGAGAGAGAGAGAGAGAGAGAGAGAAAGAGAGAGAGAGAATTTAATACAAAAATATTCTCTCTTGCCGCCCATCGAGATTGTGTAAGCATTTCCTCATCAATCCCCTTCAAATTCTTGTAAAATATCCCGATGCACTATGCATGACGTGAATCAAAACTGATTACAATGAGAGCGTAACTATTCTATAATGAATCGTGTCGAATTTCTTTATTCGACTAACACAACTCGGCGTTAAGACCAACCAGAAATTAATTCGCCGGACCGGAACCAAACGGCGAGGAATTAATCTCATTACATTGCCGGTTCGTTGCGCCGTTCCATTACGCTGTCACATGAATCGCACACTATTATGAATTACGCAATTGGCTTTTGCATTACCGCGGCGTGTGTGCATCTCCCGAGGTGAATTAGTTGCCCTTATCTACGGCTCGTACACAATCATTTGGGAAAGGAACTTCACTATACGCGCGTACCTATTACGGAAAAACGATGGTACGACCGAGTTGCTTTATTTTCAGACGCCGCCTATATCCCGAAGCTAATGAAAATCCACTACATCATCCACAACTTCTTCCCCGTATGCGCGAAACTCTTGAAACATGCATAGTCCCGTTATTCTCTCATGAATTTAATTCCTCGCGAATTTTATTCTGGCTGTAATATAATCCGATATTAATCTCAGCCGCCGCTTTTTGCCCGTTCGTATAAATGAACTGACGAAATGTAGACGCGTGTGCATCCGTAGCTAATACGCCCGCGATGCATGCACGCATGTGCACGTGAATGCGCCCACGAGAAATTTCTTCGTTGGCAGAAATTCTGAGGTACGACTATTGCAGAATCGTATGTTCGAGTTTCAACGATTGTTAAACATATTAATGAGTTAATAAAATAAATAACACGCAACGCTAAATTTTTAATTTTCGAAAGTATACTGTCACATTCGCGTTTGCATAAGAAGAACGGTTTAATTGAAGTAGCTAAAAATTTACATGTTATACTGAGAAAAAAATTGAAATATTTGCAAGCAAATGTTACATGTGATATTTTCTTCGATATATTTATTGGTTAAAAAAAATTTGTGATAACGAAATATACATTTCTGTAAAATATATCTCATTAATAGTAAAAAATAAAATAAATGATTATTGTTAGGAATAAAATTCATTTCGCTGTATTTAAATATGCTTAAATTTACTTTTCTTTCTTTTCTTTTTTTACAAGATCGTAAATGTACTTATACAAGTGAAATACTACAAGCGCGATTTTACTTTATGTGTATTTGATTATCTCCCGAACTGTAATTTCGTTGTGTCAACATGATGAAAATAACGCATTTAATAATTCATTGATGCATTAATTGTGACACACTCTATTGGCCGAAGATATTGGCGCCGTTTAATGGCAGTTTTATGTAAAATTTCACGTTGCCTTCGTACAATTTCAAATAAATTCAAGCGTTTAACTATCAACATTGTGAACATTTATTGGAAATCTCGCGACTGGTTACAATGTAGTTCAGAGTTAAATGCAATGTATGTGCATTTACGTGTGGAAAGTGCAGTTCGGGCAAAATCGATACAGCTACATTTGTAATATATTAGGTCATTAATTATTATTTTATAATTATTATTTTATGATTAATTTACATGTAAATGATTAATATCCATTAAACGCAGTGATTAATTGAATAATTCACGGATTTGATACTCCGCCATATTTCCGGGAATCCAATAAGAACATGATTGATTTCACAACGCGACATTATTCAAATGTAGCTACGCTACCTTCCTCCCTAGGGAAACGTGTTCTATAACCGTTAACTTGATTTTTCATAGATTTTTCCTTTCGCTCACGTGCATTGTTAATGTCTCGAGGGACAGCATGATCGCCGGGCTTTCCACGCACGTCGATACCGTCTACATATCATGTAAATAAGCGTTAACTTTTGCCGTGGCGACGTGCACGCGTGCATACGGATATTGGAGAGGCGAGAAACAGGCTGTCACAGCCCGATCATTTCGATGTCTGTCACCGTGACGCACAACTGTACGTGTACGTAACTCCATATGAATTATTGCACGCCTGCACAATACGCCTCGCTATAGAGCTCCACCGAAGTGTGCGTTCCGTAAAGGTAATCGTAGTGGAGACTGCACGTGCAAATATGCAGATCACGCTCGTATATGCTCGTATACGCTCGTATACGGGGAAGGAGACGTCTCCGCGATCAGCATCCGACGACGTCAGGAAACTCGACGACCCGATTACGCCGATCGTAAACGCGGAATTACTCGACTCGACTTGCATTCCATGTCGCACTTACAGAGGACGTAACTATCCCATCGATTTGCCCGCGCGATATCAGTTTTACGCGATCGAAACGTAACAGAATGCGAAATAGAATCTCTTATTTTTCCGTTATTCAGTAGTAATTCTGTCACTCAGTAGCTACTTTATTTATTTTAATGATAAATATTGCAATGATTTGCGTCCAAGATTGTTTACTATTTTAGACGTTAATGAGCAATTTAATCAAATAAACTATTGAAAAGATCTAATTTATTTCTTCTATGTACGACAAATTTCAAAAATATGAAAAAGTATACCTTGTAAATCTACTCTTTACATATCGCCCGTTCTCAGTTTCATACGAGTGCGTCATAGATTGACGACCGATCTAATCCAGATAACGCGGTCGATTACGTTCAAAATACTGACTACGTCGAATCGAGCCACGCATTCCATTCTACAAGAGTAAATATGACGAGAGAAGGTTCGAGAACCGTGGAGCGATATTACAGTTTCATCTTGTGGAATTTCACGGCTCAGGGAGACCCATAAATCCCCTTATTTATCGTTCGCCTTTAACGCGCATACGAATCTGGACTCGATCATGGGATGCAGTCGAAAGAGAAGAGAGTCCAGCCGCAACCGATTGGATCCATGGCATATCACGACCAGGGACATGCGCGCCTTCGTACAGCATCTTTTGAATTTATGTACCTCGCATGCGACGCCTTTAAAGGGCGAAATAAGTTTCGTACATCTTTTGTATGTATATATTTGCCCTTTGCAGTCCAAATTCACACTACTCTCTAAATCTGAATCAATGGATAGTCACTAATTACCCAGTGGCATACTTGGCACTGATAATCCGTAAAATTCAACTAAAAAAGGAAGAATGTTTGAATATTAATAACTAAAATATTAATATTTGCATATTAATTTCATTAATTCTTCCAATACCATATTCATTGAATTTAAACATTAAACATTAAACAAATTTTGTTAGATTACATAATAAAAATTAGGAATAGGTTAGGGATCTCACATTTAATTCATTGATTACCAGTGGTATACTTAGCACTGATATCAGTGATTATCCACTGATTCAGATTTAGAGAATATGCAAATAAACGAAGACCTTGTTCACTTCATCTAATTGCTTCTAAAATGAATTAGAAGCAAAGAATTATTATTAATTGAAAGAATTTATGGAGATCCACAAAAAAATAGTTTGTTTTTATTATAATATTTGTAACTTCAGCGATGTATACCGAACGATCATTCGCGTTTCAGCAAAACTGCGAATCGGGATGAGCGATTTGCCGGGCGAATCCGTTTAGCGCTATTTTCAGGAAATTTTTTATTAACTGTAACAGCAACGTATTAACAAACCCTGTCTATTGATCGAGTAAAAAGCGTAACGTAACGGTAGCTTTTTTCAATCCTCAGCCATATTGATACATGTGAGAGGATCTTTCTTATGATAGAAACTGAAATCACTCGATAAAGATGCGTGAAAACATGCTCAATGCAATGTAAACTTTTGTATAATATTACAATACATAAAATGGATATTTGCGTAACAACCGGCGCTATCTATTGATCGTGGATTAGCATAACGTTTCCGCATCCTCTCTTCCGTCGGAAATAAATGCAAGATGTAAGCAGCAGCGAAATTACGATCGATTACGTGATCGCCTTTCAACATGAATGAGACGCACGCCAAGACATTCGCATCCTGATGAAATCTCTCGTTCATCGGGCACGGCACGTAGCACGTGCTCCGATTTGACATTTCTACATGGCAATACGATCTCGTGATTTCTAACACGTGTGGAGAAAGTGGGTAAATCAAGTACCGGACACTTTTTCTTTCATCTCATGTGACTCTCTAGCTAGAACATTATGGATCACCGTTAAAAGCATCAATAAATTCGAATTATGAATTCTTAAACTGATAAGTAGATAACAAGAATTACATACTTTACAGAGACATACACGACTTACAATACAATGAGATTAATTGAAATAAGTCATCGTTTTATAGATAATGATGATGAAAATAGAGCTATCATGTTTATTCTTGATACGGCGTGTATCACTTCGAAAGATAAATTTTATATAAAAGATAAGTTTTATCGCGTATGAAACGTTGATCATGTTTCAGCAAATTGCGCAGTTGCAAAATTCAATAAAAAGGAGCTGTCGGACAAAGTTCTATTCAAGATTTTTACCGCGTCAAATTTACAGGAATCCAGAATGAGTATTGTTCACTAGACAGAGAAAAGATCGTCTTTATCGACTCGATGATTTAAAGGAGGCAGTTGAATCGAGTGAGGGGATCTTCACAAACAAGTGGTTAGGGCTATTGTCTGCGATGTCCCGCGCGAAAGGCAAATGAATTTCCAGCTCGCCGTTCATCCTGGACGTTTAGTCCGCTCGTACTACAAAAGGCTGCGGGAATCCCAATGAATCTACCTATCTGCCTGTTTGCAGAATCGCGTGCGAGTGGCAGAATTAGAACGTGACGAACAACATCTCGCAGGATCGTGTACGTTAATCTATCACTGGAATTGTCCCACGCAAGCCTGGAAGAAAGCGATTCCAAGTTACTCTCGATTTCCCCACCGTGTGACGATATGTCGGCTTCTTGTCGTGATCGTGTTGTCTCAATTGCGTGCATCCGCTCGACTCGGAAAACTACTGAGTTCCAAGGCTCATCCAAGGATAATTCTCGTCCGCGAGAATCCTGGCGCCTCGGAGACGGTTCAAGATTGCATGCGACGCGTTTGCGTGTCGATACCGTGTATGGAGAACTCGCGTAACGTTCAAAGCAGAGTTCCTATTCGTTTTATTCGCGCGCAAATGAGAGTACTGAAGTATCTATTGTGGGATACCAGAGAGAAGACGAGAGTGCAAAAGTGTCTCAGAATTTATCGATACGATCATATTTGCGACGAGTGCTGTTTGCGCGGGATGGAAGAAGGATCCTTGAATCCGTAATAATCGTGAAATAAAATTTGCATAGCCGTTTACAGCGCAGATCGTATTCATGGATCGTATTCATGAGCACCTTTCGACCTTTTAGGACTTATTCACAACTTGCCCTAATAGATTGAAATTTTATACGATATGATACTGAAGATACATAAACATTATATTATAACTCAATAGAATATAAGAAAAATTTTATTTTTCATTCGTTAAGCTTGTACTAATTCTTGTACTAGTTCTCTCTAATTTAAGCTTTATATGTGTACGATGCAGAAGAGCAAATGTATTAAAAGAAAATTATAACGGTTACATTAGTTTATTAAATATGAATTTAAAGAGCAAAACAATGTCAAGTATCAAAAACACTTTTTGCAATTTTTTTATACTTTTAACTTTCCTATAATATGCAGAGGAAAAAATTTTTAAATTTAATTTATTTAATTATACTACTTCCAATTGTTTTTACTGGCCATTTTGTTTTTATCAACAAACGCAAAATAATTTTTTTACAACTCTCCCGGAAAGAATTTTTGAAGGGATCGTCTGCGTATCCCCATTCATGTATCGCAACCCATTTTACATCGATATTTATCGGAGCGAAACGAATTTTTCAGAGGGAGTACACGATATGTGTTTATCGGAGTGTAACGAGTTTTCGAGTAAGAATAACTCGATATCGGAGTGGATAAGTAAAATAATATTTGAGCGAAGAAGAGAGATCCTCTTCAGGATCTAGGTTACGCGTGACTTCTTAACGACGTCATTTCATTTCGAAATAGAGTAGTCCGTTCAAACAAAGTTATATGACGCATATGATCACGATTAAAGCAACAGAATGCACCGGTTGAGAAATCTTTGACTGTTTCGAAGTGATCCTGATGATCGTCACGATAATCAGTGAAAACACGAAGGATTATAAGCTGCTTTCTCGCTACGTGCTTATTTGATGGTCATATATACTATCCCTCTGCAATTATAGCACGGCAAATATACGTTGGTTATGTTCCACTTTATGTTGCATAATCCATGAGTTAACTGTAATGAACATTGGAAACGGAATAATGAATTGATAGTTTTTCGTAGAGAAAGAATAGGTAAAATATTATTAGAAATTAATAATCATTAATATTATAGAAATATTATAGATATATCAAAAATATACATATCATACACTCTAAAAAATATTTATATGGATTTAACACCATGAGATATCTACATATATAATTCTCACTGTTCATTGTCATTGTTAATATTAACACTAATATGATAAGAATTATATAAATAGTGCGTCTAAACTGATATTTTTTTATCCACACTGATATTTTTTTAGAATGTAGAAATTGATTATTATTATACAACTTACAATAATCAAAATCTTTATCTTTAATTAATACAATATGTTAAAACGTAATTTGTTTACGCGATGTACTCCCAATTATTATTTAATTAGTAATTCAATGAAGATTTAATTTTATTGACGTACTAATATTTGCACGCTGCAATTTCAAAGGATCTAATAATCCAAATTTTGTTATTAAAGTATAAAGAAGATCAAGGTTCTAATAAGTTATTTAACATGGCTTATTATCCTTGGTAGAAAGCAATCAAGCAATTTATTATCTATGCAAGAAATGTACAGCGTCACGAATGTTCAAGAGACTTACGAGCCGCTATTGCATAAATCAATCACGTAAAAAACAAACGTGATCAAGAGAGTCAAAGATCAAGAATCAAAATTTGCACGATTTCTAAAAGATAAATATTATTATCTAATAAAAGATTTATGCAATAATTCACTTTATGCCAAAATATTATTTTAAAATATCAAATTTATTTGAATATTTTAAAAATTCGAAATAGCGTTACATATATATTTCTCATAACATATAGTTACACATTTTATGAAATATTAATAAATATCAAAATCATATATGTTTCCAATTTATTTTTACGGAAAATTTAAACAAAATTTAATTGAAATTCGTTTAACAAAATTATTCGTTTAACGAAATTCGTTGTACAAAATTTATTTTATTAACATTTCGTAGCAATTTATTGAATGTATTATAATAAAATCGACAAAAAAAGTATAAAAATTAATATTGTTGATATTATAGATTTTAAAGAATATTTGAAAAAAATAAATAAATGTGATGACAAGTTTATATTGTATAAAAAATGTAACTTCATTGATTATCTGGATCACCGATTTATTACAATGATCGAAGACCGTGAAATTTATGTGACGACCGTTCGAACATCTGTATCGATTACATTACGATAAGCCTGTTTGTCAAGTGTGATGAAACACACCTCTCCCTTCAGAGAATTAACTACGTAGAAACGAACCGATAAACCAAGATTTACAACTTTATTACTTCTCCAATGCATGACCTGATTGGAGCGCGAGAAATTCATTAGCTCATAATCCTACGCTATAATACCATATCGTTATAAACATCCGCTTGTAATCAAGAATATTGACGTTTGCAAAAAAAGTGCATTCTAATTCAGACATTACCATCTGCCTCTGCGTTCGCCTACGATTTCGTCAATTTCCTATTAAAATAGAACAAAATACTCATATGATTGTTCTCGATAATAAAATCTTCTTTCAAGATCAGATTGAATATTAAATTAAAATCTTTTAATATTAAATAATTAAATAAATGATTTCTCTCCTCATCTTTTCTTTTTAATATTAATTCATTAATTGTAACTTATATGTTTTTTTCTCGATTAATCTATGTGAATGTTCAACGATTTAAACATTCGCTGCTAATACATCAATCGTAGAAAATTCGAAAATCCCACAAGCTTGGGAGACAGCTCGTATAATTCGTGTATATCGAGATATACAAACTCGTTGGCGACTCAGACTAAGCCGAATACCAGTAAGCGAAATTAATTCACGAATAATTTTCCATTAATAATAGCGTGATCGTGAATATTCGAGGACTTCAAGCACGAGAAAGTGATGATGTTTGCCATTCGACAATTGGCTACAAATGCCTACTCGCGTATTGAAGATTACTATGAAAATCGGTCATAATTTACATCACAAATAATTCTCGCGATTCATGTCTATCGCCGATTCCGTTTTAATTCTGCAACACAAAATAATCATTAACCGATTAACCTGAATATACGTAAGATTAACGAGCAATTGAATGAGATGCTTTTCAATGATCAAGAAGAACATGATAAAGTGTACATTATTTAATAATATACATTGGAGAGCGTATACAATACACAATATATAATATACATAAAAATGTATATAAAATACAAGAAATAATATTCATGACAAGATTGCTCCGCTGGCGTTTGCTTCTTCTATTATAGATTTCCTCTTTTCAGAATGTCAGGATGTTGAAAGCCTTCTCCTCGCAATGCACTCACATGACGCTTGTGAAAAATACGCGCGAATAATTACAATCGCGCGTAAATTGATTATCAGTAAGAGTGTTTTGCACGATATTTTACGGCACACATTTCCGTTTATATAGTCAACGATAATATCTAATAGTTATAATGAATGAGTTTGCATTTCGAATAAATTGGAACACGTAATTTCAAGTAAAGCTTAAGAGTTCATGCTATGATGTATTTGACGTAAGAACCTTTGCTCAGAAATGTTTCAATGAGATTCTATTTCATCAGCATATCGGCGCAATCGATACGAATTAATCGATTAGGCCTTAGAAAAATATTTCAGACTGATTTATCTTGAACAGTACTTAAAAATTAATGCGCGTCGCGATAAATCATATGTGGTTCATTTATTCAGTTAAATTGGCAGCGACGAGTATGTTTCCCGTGAGTTACTGAACTTTCCATAATACCAAGCACTCCCACACATCTTCAAGATTATATCCATGGGAAAATTTATCGCTCGCGAAATACCGTGTAATTCAATTTTAATTGCATTTTAATTTAATTATCCGTAACTTTAAAAAATGATTACCAAGCATACTGTTAATTTATTACTGCTATTCTTCAATTACATTTCGCGTATTATTTCACACTCAGGCTCTGGATTACATTTCAGTAATTAAACCGCAAAATCAAAGTGAGATGTATATAAAATCAAGTATTATTTAAAAAACAATTATTGTCCGTAAATGTTATAATAAAAAAATAGTAATTCAGACATCATATCACTTCCGATTCTTTTAATTATATATTTGAACTATATAAATGAGTATATTGCGTAATATAAATGCTCGTTTTTTGATAAATAATTATCGTTTCAAATGCAGTCAAGTCATTAATCACAGCAGTTAATAACGTCTAATTGCTAAATCGTAGGTGCTCGTATTCGGAATCATAATGTGATAATATCTCAAGAGGTAGTGCGAAATAATAGGTTTGCATCGTTACTTATTCGATCGAGTGTTGCCGTGTGTATGATAGCCTTAAATACGCAACAGCGTTCGTTGTTTTCAAAAACAACATTAACAAATTTATTTCAAAAATATTAACAAATCGTTGGCACGTCGAGTCAACAACTGATTTGTTGACGCTTTGAAATTTAATTGTTTTATACAATACATTTATGCTGAATATTATATCTATACATTTTCGTACATTTTAAATTAATTTTAATAAATGAGTTATTATTGCATATTAAATTCAACATTTATATGAATAAATTTTACATTATTTGGAATGAAAAAATATATTACGCAAATTAATTATATTTTATCTAATAATCAAATTTTCGATGTAATTTAGCATTCTGAAAAAAACAAAATTATAAATTTTAATAAATTGAGAAAAATGAAACTTGGTATTCATAGATTCTAAGTTTTTATATTGAAGATTATCTTTTAATTACTATCTTAAGATGTTATAACATAAATCGACAGAGTCGTCTTAAAATATTACGTAAGATGATCTAAGAATAAGAAGGATTTATGAATATCGAGTCGTCATGATCTAAGTCGTCATAAAAAGTATTACTTTTTCTTCCTTAATTTATCAAAATCACATTCTGTTTTCTGTAATTAAAATTTAAAAACATAAAAAATGTGAAAAACAAAAACAATTATAAATCAATAAATTAGAATTTCTATATATTTTGACTTTCTTATAAAATAAAAATAAATTCCTTTTTTTACAATTTCATAGTTAAATGTGCCATTAAAGTATTTACAACATATTAATCTTTAACGAGAATAATCCGATATTCAACGAGGAATTAAACTAGCAAGCTTACAGATCTCGTTGGGTCAAATCCGATCCGCTCATGTTCGCTCACCATTAATCATGCGCTGTGATTCATGAATGATTGAATATCCGCGAAACAGAGACGACTACGAGAAAGTGAGTGCTCGTCCTCTCGATTTCTCCACAAGTGCCGGCCGTTTGCTGATGGAAATGACGCCATCTCTCATTACAGCCATTCATGTCCCTCGTAATAATTACGCTACTACGTGAGTAGTCACGCGTCTGGCATTTCTGTATCCCACATGCAGCCGGCCGACACTTGTTTTCGTGAACAACGTCATACGCTTAATTGGAGAGATAATTACAACCGAGTTTCGGACATGTCAGAACAAGCGTGCCTTTTCTATTAATTCTCTCCCTGACATAATTAACGCAATTTATCAATTAATTTATTCGAAGACATGATCTGTTACTTTGTTTCTTCTAATAAGTAAGATACATTCGTGTGAATGCAACGAATTATGATATAAAAATTTTAAACACAATTATCACTATAACATTAATAAATATTTATTTAATAATAAGTAAAACAAAATTTTCATTAACCTCAAATCACGTGAATTTACAAATTTATGTACTAAACTGTGATAAAATTACAGATATTCCTTATAATTTTTTTTCTTAAATAAATAAATAATTTTTTCTAAATAATTATTCTACTGTCGAATTATACGAGAAATTTATATGACAGCGCAGATTAACGATTGTAACATGAAACTGAAAATGACGAATGTAAATAAAGACTGGGACGAGCATTCGCACGTTGATTTAGTAATGTATATTAAGTAGCGTGTAATTAACGCGAACGGAGACGACGCGCATTGTCACAAAGTTGCATTAATCTCGGCACGCATCACGTCAGTCGCGTGGCAATTGCCGTACCAACGACGCTTTTCAAACCGACATCGCTGTCGTACTCGGATGATGTTAGCCTTAATTCGCCCGTCTTCCCGACATTACCTTCTTGTCACGTAAAATATTAAGACGCGAAATATCTTGAATATCGTCTCGCGACGCTACGTATAATAAGGAATGTGAGAGCACTACTCCTCTTATCATTTTCCAACATACTTTTAAATTAAAGTCCGAGAAAAATAGAGCGCAGAGATAGAAATGGAAAACATACGCGAATGCGTAGGATAATATTATAAAAAGATTGATGTTACTAACTACAAGATATATTCTAATTTCCTTTCAGCGGTTTAACAAATACATATAAAATGCTTTTCATTTCTCGACTGAATATTTTTTAAATGTGACGCACAAGCAGCGGTAGTTCAGAACAAGAACGAAGAACATTAAACGATACGAGGAACATTTTAATCCAATCTTATCTAATCACCTGAGCAAA
Organism: Atta cephalotes; assembly: GCF_000143395.1. Classification (NCBI taxonomy): domain Eukaryota; kingdom Metazoa; phylum Arthropoda; class Insecta; order Hymenoptera; family Formicidae; genus Atta; species Atta cephalotes. The sequence goes on along the minus strand of NW_012130068.1, from coordinate 1,718,083 downwards.
CCTGCGATCCAACTGTCACAACGTGATGTTATCGTGATAATGCACATGAATTAATGTACAAAAATTGTTGAATTAATGTACAATGCCACTTTCCAGTGTTCTATTAATCGACTCGTCGATTCTATTAACTTGACTCGTCGGCTGCATTATCTCTCTGACTCTCTCTCTCTCTTTTTCTCTTGTCTTTTGTCCTTATTACACGCTTCCCTATAACATGAAGGACTTTCACGAGTCCATAGACACGTTAACCATTGGGAACTCCAAAGTTTCTCGGTGCGTCACGCGCGGAATTCTCGTCGGTCGTTGCACTGCTCAACCGCATTTCCGCGGCGCGAATGCATCCCGCGTGCACATGCATCGGTAGCTAAGGGGTACGTTATGTCTAACAGAGGGATATAATGCAGGGAATGCAATAGAGCATCGAGGTAGAAAAGACAATGTGGTAGATAGCGCAGAAAGTGAGAGACAGAGGCAGAGAGAAAAGGAAAGAGAGAGCAGCCGAGATGGCTGATAAAACTGAAATACGGAGAGAGTGAGAAATAGATGAAAGACGTGTCTGCTGAAGTCGTGTCGATGGATTCCGTTGTACTCGCATTTATTGTGCCATTACGATTCTCCGTTCTGAGAGACGGTGCGAAGAAGAGGCTTCTGCCAAGAGAGTAGAGGAGAGTTTTCTCGCAACAGGCATGAGAAATATCCGGAAAAGATGTCACGAACAGAGAGACACGTCTGAACATCTCGTCATTGTAGGAATGGTTTTACGAGACGCATTGCCGCACCTAAAATAGCAAAATTCTGAAAATGTTCGAATATCGGAGTCAAATAATTTCAAGTAAAGAACAAGAAAATTACCGAAGAATATTTAAAGAATATTCGAGCCAAATCTTAATCATATTATGTAATAATCAAATTTTACAAATAAAAAAGTCATTGCTTGCAATACGCTTCCACATTTATTAGAGTTATATTATAGTTTTCATAAATTTTACTCAAAGTCAACCGAGATTTGTGATAATCCTATATGTTCACTTTCCTGTTTCTCCAAAAAATAAAAAAGCGTAGAATCAGTTAAACCACGGTTTAGCGTTAACCAATATTTATGATGTTTTGACGAAACAAAGGTTCGCCAAATTTCCGCGTGAACTTACAAAAGAAAGCAATTAAGCTTACAGCTAATCAAAACGAATGACCCGCGGAAGAGTTGGCGCTCTAACCCGGACAGGCCGACAATAGAGCAGACAAGGCCTCCGGGTTACCTACTTTTAATTGCGAGCACGTTTTATGCTCGACGGAGCGCGCGCGGCACCGGAGCTATAAATTTCCAGCCCGAGCGTGTATCCCCGTTGCAACCACAAAACTAATTAGTCCGGCAGTAATTAATCTTTCATCCACAATCAGACGACGCACTTGTCTATTGTCTTGGGAATGAAGTAATCGCCGCGCGATTTCGTATCTCTTCGACCAAACGATCGCTCGGAGAATTTACTTAGAATAATTTCTCGATATTGTGATATTCTGATATTACCTCGATAATATGTTTTAAAGAACTATTTAGGCAGAACATAATATTGATATCAATAATATTTCAATTACTACGATACAATAAATAATGTTTTAATACATTCGTTATCAAATTTTATGTGATCTCTCGGAGAGATCGATATCGTATATGTATAATTTTAAATTATTCTTTAAAATGTATAAATGTATAAAATATATAGAAGAATATATCTAGAAAAGATATAGAATATGTAAAACGATTATTCAGAACATTCATGCTAGCTCTTTTTACTAAATTCTGAATGTGAATAATTGCGATATGCATTACGTTGAATAAAATTAAAAATATAATATGGTCTGAGAGACAAAAGTTTTTTTCAATTCAACCATGTTAAAATTACACCCCATCTTAAGGTTCATTTAGCATAAACAGGTTTTTCACTCACGAGTGAATTCGTCTCGAGTCTCTAATGATGCACAATTACTACGGCGTCGACTTCCACCGGATTGCCCACGACGATTCGCCATCCGGTTGCATGCGCGGAATTTTACTCGCAATTAACCCAACACCGTCGCGTCGCATTCTTGAATTTCCCATAAGTGCATTTCGCGTTGTTTATCACTCCTTAATTGACACAAAGCGATAAGATATGTTGTCCCACTTTCTAATGCTTTTCGCAATCACACCATGAACATTTATGTAATCTCCGGTAATCTGGGACAAAAAATTTAGACGTATTTGTTAAATGTTAACTGAGCAAATTTTTCCGCGTCAGCACATTGAAAAATCAGAATAAAAATGATACGTTGATGCGTTTTAAATTATAATTATATAAATATATAATTATATAAGTAAAAATGAATACGCTTTTACATTTATATATTCCATTTAATAAATGTTAGTTATTTCAGGAAAAGGATTTTTCATATAAAAAGCTATGAATTTGTAATATATTTTATACTAAAATTTATGAAATTAATTAATTTATTAAATTAATAGTTGATTAATTTAAAAGACATAGTGTCGGTAACATAAAATTTAGTTTTTTTAATCATAATTTTGAATGGTTAAAAAAAATTATAATTTTCTATTTTTTGTCTAGTTACTAAAAGATAAACATCACTTAGAAGTAGTTTGACTAAATAAAAATTGCATTTATACAAGATTTTTTTCAATAAATTAATTATAATTTATCTAACAGTATTATTCATACTTTTATATTATTCGCAATTTCTTATTGATGTCAATTAAGAATTTAATGCAAGGAATCTATTAAAAGTCATAGGAAAATTATCTTGAAATATTTTTATATTCGAAGAAGAAAGGAAGTCTCATAACTACGTCTACCGCTGCATTGCGATCCAATTAATCCACCTGATAATTATTTTCTGCCTCCCAAGCGAGAGCGTGCGCGCTTGCTTCGTGAGAATACAGAGCAACGTGCGATCGTAATTATCTGTACTTTATCTAGAAGTGAAACGAAGCTGGGCTCTTATCACAATAGCACATCCCCTATGGTAATGTGGACAATGCACTTCCGGTGTGCGTTTCTCGAACGCGGGACATGGACCGGTTCGTATTTCAATTTATATCGTTATACTGCGTCACCGTGATATCTCATCACACGCATATGATACCAATGTCTGGTAGCGGACCAATAGATGCGGGTCGATTGTGAAAGGGAGAGTCGCTCTTCTACTAGTATTCCCAGTATTTGTACGTTCCTTCCACGAATATACGGACATATCAAATTTACATAAATCAATATTGATATATTAATCCGCTACCTACAATACAGAATTTTATCTAACGCGATGTCATGGATATATTATTTAAACGGGGACTTTCCTGTTTGATTTACATAATTAAGATAATGCCTTGGTAAATTATACGTTGTATTGACAGTTACAATTAATAATTAGTTAAACTTGTTATGATGATACACATCATCGTGTCAACTGACTTAAAACAAGTCTATTTATTTCCAGTATATAAAAAACAAGTTTTAGAAAATGCTTTATCAATTTAACATATTATTCAAATATTATTCCAATCGTATACATTCAAGAAAAGAAAGTAGCTTTCGAATTTCTTTATATTTGTTAATATTTAATTTAATTATTAGGAAGATTCAACTTGACAGATCTATACATCCTATGATTATTTTTTTAAAAGAAGTTTTTATTGATTGTACAATCTAATAAACATTCAATATGACATTTCTCTATCTTAACGATCCGAACTGAAAATTTTATATTTTCTATTATTTAGTGAAATAGATATGACATGCGGTTAAATATGTATATTCTAACAGTACATGAAATATAAATAAAAAGAGAGAGAATTTTATTCTCTCTGTGCAATACATAAATCATTGAATCGTTTTATGTTCCATTAAGAAAATAAATTTTTATTAGCATTTTTGTACACGTTCGTTTAAGAGCTAATAAGACTAGATTTGACTAGATCAGTAGCTATGCTACTGATTACTGTTAGTAACAGAGGAATGTCAGGGAATCGTTAACGCGACCGTGCATCAAAGCGTCATCATCAATGAATGAGAAGGGATACGAGGTCGTCGTCGTCATCGTCAACCTGTAGTAGAATTACTTCCTAGAATCGAATCAATGACATATATATAGCGAGATTAGTCATCCGGCTGATTCATTAATGCCATGCCAATCGAATTAAGGCCGGACTTTTCTCGCGTGCATTAAGTAGGTCGACCCTGGATGCTGCTGGCTGATTAGCTCTCTCACGGAGTCGGCTGCCGGCATCTCTTCCTCTCTCATTTTATATATACGTATATACATCTCTTTCTCTCTTGCGTCATCATAGTATCGACGACCTAGTTTTTCTCACCTCTGAGGTCAGATGTCGAAGGAACGTAAAGGGGTCCTCCACCCCTGCGAATGCTCTTGTTCATTTACAATATTTACATCATACTCACGTTTCATGTAAAACTTCATCGATCGGAGTTTATTATTTTGCAAATTTTGTGTATGCAATGACACGTATAATAAACAATTTGCAGTGCTGTATCTTTTAATATTATTCAAAATCACAAAGATTTTTTAAATATTTTATTGAATTTTAAGATTTCATTGAGTTTATACACGGAGAAAATTTTCTTTTAAAATTTATCCTGAAAATATAGTAGTTGTGGTACAATACAATATTTTAAAGATTTTTATCATACACTTCAATAAAATTAATCAAACTTATTTTATACTTTATTGTAGTTTTATTAATGAATGAGAGAGATTTACATTAAAATTCTTCGAAATACAATGTTGTCCCACGACTATCATATTTTCAGGGTAAACTCTAAGAAAAAATTCTCTTCGTGTTCTCTTCGTGTATTAAAAATGTTTTTAAATCTTTTATATGTACGCTCTCGAATTACTAGTTATAGTATTATTAGCATAAACTCTAGATTCTTAAAGTAACAGTTAAATATGTAAATATTAATTAAATTACGTTATGATTGTAGTTTTGTTTCGATTCTCTTGTTTCAACAAATCCATTTTCCGATGACAGTTTCAAAATTTTTGTGCTTAATAAAAGAGGTCGCGGATATTTATAGGATGGTACCAGGGTGCTCGCACAATCCAGGGTGTACCAGAAATCGATGAGCTTTCGTGCGCGCTCGCAGAAGGCAAGCAATTTCCCTCCCTCCGCAAAATAATAAACTCTCTCTCTGTACCTAATATATTTCAATATTGCATAATGAATATTAAGTTACACAATAAATTCCGTAGAAGTTTTATCTTTACCTATAAAAGAGCATCGCGTAATAAAAAAAGTGTATAGTAAAAAAGAGAAAATTACTGTCATAACAAAACAGTCGACTTTTTATTTATATTGTCTCCGTTTTCTTTTATTTGCAGAAAACAATGAACGGACCAGTTTATGCGTCATCTTGTCCCGCATTGCAGTCGAATCTGTCGCTACACAGCTCATCCTATTACAGCGAATATAGCGGCACCACGCGAAGACGACTATCCTCGACGGGCGAGGCGGATACTTCCGCAACGTCGAGTTACGAGGGTAGTGACAGCTCCGAGAACAGCGATGAGTCTCGTCTCGATCCAGTTAGCCAGGTGGAACGAGAACAGCTCGAGACTTTCTTTCGAGGATTAAAATCACAAGTGAGCTTTGCACAAAATGTAATAAACTACACGTACAATAAAAATGCTTTGATTAAAAAAATAATAAATTAAGGAGAATGTATAAAATAAATCGTATAGATAAGATACTATAAAATCTAGCTGCAAATCTGAATACATTGTTTAAGGGATAATATCTTGTGTTTCATCTTGTAATTCGCAGGTATTCGTTTGTGAATCACTAGCGAATCTATATCTCGGTAGCGCCTCTCAAACAGAGAGGTGGGAGCTCCGTTTCACTGGAATTCCCGTGGTAGTTCTCGATCTTGGAGAGACACGATCAAGATCCAAGAGACGGATTCAAATATTATTAGCAGAACGCGGTACTTGCTTCACTCTCTGGCGTGAAACTATCGACAACCTCTCATCGTATAAGGTATTATTGTTGATTGTTCATAACATGCTCTCTAATAATATGTTTTCGAAATGAGGATTATTCTAAATGTATTATTATATAAATAATAAATTATACGTAATATCCAGTATTAGTAGTGACAAGTGATTAGTATTCTCATACTACAATGTAACATTCGAGAGGTAATGTTAATGACAGACTACAACCTAAATCATTCATTTACCTGTTCAAGCTTGTTTATCTCGTTAGATAGATTACGGAGTGCTACATTACAAAGCGGATTAAATTTCAGCATCGGACATTTAATACCGTTTCAAATTTCTTATGTGTTTGCCAGACGAAATAAAACACAAGTGGTACGGCGTAGTATGAATCGTGCAAGTATTTTTTAAATCTTTAGAGCGACATCAAAGGAATGGCTCGTAGCGGGAAAATACGATTTGTATTACATTACCTTCGATCTTTCGCATTCTACGAGATAAAAGCACTTGAAATATTTGCAGGTGTCAGGGCCAGCCTTCCACACGATGTGTCTCTCGTCGGATCACACTCGCTTAGCTGGGCTCAGTTTCGATAACTCGAAGGCGGCGAACGATCTGTGGCAACACATAGAGCGCCTCGTGTCTTGCCCAGAAAACATCAGCCTATCGGCTCCTGGTAAGAAGAAGAAGAAACCAGTGCAGAAGAAGGTAGTGCTACCGGCCAAGAGCAACATCAGTCAGCCGTGTCAGTTCCAGCATGTGACCAGCGTGGACGCGGCCGATCGTTCGCGTTACTTTTCGCTGCAGACACTGGTACCAGCGCTGAGTGAGCTGGAGAGCTCGCTGGAAGCGAACTTCTGAGACAAGTCTGACGCCTCCAAGCTCTCATAGGGTCGACGCAGCGCGACGCCTGACTCCCGCCTTCTTCTTCGGAAGTAATCGCATCGAGGAAGAAGGATCCGGTTAATGTCGCGAGCGAGAGAAGAGATAAAATCTATAAAGACACTCAGTCTCGGCTCGCGAATTTTGAGAGGCGAATAATGGAAGGCGACACCGCGGATCAAATTCTTTTATCTTCTTGCTCTTCCTCTGAAGTAGTTATAGAAGGTCTAAGACCCAACACGAGGAGGAGATATATCGACGAAGCTTTAACGACAAAAAGAGAAGGCGGATACTTTTCTCGAAGAGCCTTCGCGGCTCTTATAGTTTTACTTGAATTCATCTTGATCTTCTCTCCCGATATAATCAGCCAACTAGTTAGTAAGAATTAAATCGCGAATTTCGATTCCACGTTATCCTTGTTCTCGCGCATTGACTGGATCAATTTCGCGATATATGAGGAACCAAGAAATTCGAACTCGAAGGATCTCGAAGAGACAAAGAAACGCGAGCAATTCGTGACGCGACAAGAGGAAGGAGATTTGGGTCTTCTCCGAAGACTAATCCGTTAGTGTCACGCGCGCAAACTACGAGATTGTTCGCAGACCAAGGCGGAACATTCATCAATCCTTCTAAGTACTCTTGAAAGTGACTGCGATTGATGTTCGCCCGGCTGCGAATTCTGACTGCAGCTTCGGACGAAACAGAAAGTATCCTCGAGACTTTCTGGTGAGACTCTCCAGTCTCATCCCACTCTTTTTCTGTTCGAAGAGTCCTTCAAGTTGTAACTATCGATGTCGTGAGATTTATTATAGACGCAAAGAAAGTCTTTATCGAACATTACGGCGATAAAGACTTTCTCTGATCTATTCGTGATAAGTGTTTCTCGCATCCGGAGAACTTTTAATAGATTATTTCATTATTATTAATACACCGTATGAATATCTGATGTTAAACTTTTAATTTTTGAATAAAGTAGAGAAAGAAAATTAATCAAAATAAAAATTGAAGGTAATGATATGTAAATGATAGAAATAGATTCACTTTAATTACGTATACATAATACATTTACGGCCTTTTTACTTTGTGTAAAGTAGAGAAATTTTTGTTTATATTTTTATTTCGCGTGTACGATGGTTCTACGTACCTATCTTAAAGGATCTTTAGAGATTCAAGAAAGCAGGACGGCCGATCGTCTTGTCGCACTTTACAATTCGAATGTGGCGATGTAATGTGAGGGGAAGAACAAGCGCTTTCGTAATGGAATGTCAAAGATGCGAAACCTTGACACGAAAACTAAACAGCGGAGCATGCGATTAGAAAGAATCATGCAAATATATGCAAAATATATTTCCGGGGGCATCGTATCGGTATTGTATGCACATTGTTGCTATTCTGCGAAAAGAAAACTTTCTCGTTATCGAGTGAAAGAATTCTTCCGTATGGTTTGTAATTAAAGACGCGCGCTGCCGCGGTGAAAACGACGTTTAAAAAAACTTTCAAAGCATGATCTGAATAATTATGTCATTACAAAATTAAGTTTAATGCTTTCCCGATTGCATTCACCGTAAAATGCCAATAACTTCAAAAAGAAAGACTTAAAGATGAAATGGCAATTATCTTCATAATTGAAGAAAAAAATCTATTTGCTTTACTGTTGATCGAAGAAAGACAAGACCTGTCACTAATTCGCTGTATGTTGCAGCAACATGGCTTTAGATCAGCGAAGAGTTAGGGCGTTTCGAAATATTATGACATATAGTAATCGAAATAATGTTAGACAAGACGTCAAAAAAGAAACTGACACAATCGAAACGAAGTTCTTCGTAATGTAGAATGTTAACGTAAAACAAGTCATTAACGTCTCTATGTTGTGGATTCGTAATTATAAGTACGTAAGATTGATGCGCAATTTCAGTAAGCGACATAGGAGTCGATAAATCAAAGAACGAAATACTGCCGAACATTGAAATGCAAAATAAACTAAGATTAAAAGCGACGGCGAGTACTGGAAACAATTATTGTGCCAAAACAGTGATCGAGTCAATGAGATAACAGATTTTAATTAATTGATATTCGAAGGTTCGAATATCATGCGCTTCCACTTGACATAAGACATAAGACTTGAAAAGTCAGTCCACATCATAATTAAGATTATTACAGCAAATTAATCAGCGTATTTCCAGACTCGCTTAACACATTACGATGTTAATTAGATTACTAATTAGGTAGAATTAGTCGGATTGACGTGTCCATTTATAGCAAATCCTACTTCCTACTCCTTGAGTCGTCGTTAATGTGTCTGTAGATTTCGGTAGAAATTCTCGATCTTGATGTCGACAACGTGTACGCTTGATAAAATGTTAAACTATGAAGATCTACAATCATCAATTCTATCCAAGTGAAATAATATTAAAGAACTGATTTTTAATTAAACGTTCTTGGGTCAAACTGGGACGTTCCATATTGCAGTGTAAATGTTATCCTTGCAGAGACAATTTAACTTTATATCTCGAACTTATAGTTCTCCATAAATATTCTTTTAATACAATCGATATCTTTTTAATTTCATATTAAAGTAGCTTTTTTCAATCTTTCTTTCGTATTATTTCACTTAGACGTACTGGTCCATAACTGAAAATGAAGATAAGTATTTTTTCCAAGAAAGTCGCGCGCGAGAATGTTGTTTTACGACATTTGTAAGAAGACTGGTTTCACCATCCTGCGAATATAGGAATAGTTAACAATATATACCTATGTAATAATAGTGTCATTAAAACTTGATTTTATCCTTGCGATCATATACCCTTCAGCGAACGTCCCTTCAGCATCATCTTCGTTTATCGCTTCGAAACTTCTGTTTCGCGGAGAAACGCGCTTATATCCATTACAATCAAATTTTTAGTGATTAAGATTAATTAGCGTGTCACTATATCTAAGTTAGGTTCGCCCGGAAGAATTTTTTTATCATATTATATCCGAGATGTATGTAATGGTTTTTGCAGGATTTATACGCACATTTTGTGTCACGTGAGTCGTAAGTTTTTTTTCAGGAGAAAATCTGGGCGATTATTCTAGGCATTTAAATAAAAATACTGTAACTTCGAATTAATACTAATTTCATTATCTACGACTGTGATATAAATATATGTATTTGTATCGTTACGTTTCGTAACATGTATTCGCATTAATCAATCACTTGGAGACATAAGTTTATGAATATTCTATGTAACGATAATTATTGTGCTAATAAATAGTAACTTCATGAAACAAAAAAATATTTGTTCAGATTTACTTACTACCTTTTAAATTATTAACTAAAAATTTATATACATTTTTTCCATGTAAATGCAGCTCTGCGAAATTATCATTACTAATAAAAAGTTTATAAATTAAATAAAAATATAATTTTTTCTACATTTTTTAAATTTAACGTATATTTAAACTACTTTTACTTCCTTCTTTGATTTTATAATTGAAAAGAAAGAGATGTATGGAAAATGTATGGAAGATTGTAAAGTAAGTTCGTGTAAATATAATGTGAAAAAGAAAGAACGTACATTTATCATATAAATATTATATTGAGACTAATTTCTCTTAAATTTATATTGAATTTTAGTTTCCGCTTTTATTTCATCTACATCAACTACATATATGTACAATTTATTCCCATTCTTTTTCTTGTTAATTTTAATCATATTGCATCTTGCTTTCCATTTTTATTTTCTATTTTTTCTCATTTATTGTTTAATTATTTATTATTAAAAAACAAGTATATCACATAAATGTACATAATGAATGTATTACATTCAGATCTATTACATATACACACACACACACACACACATATATATATATATATCTCTTAAATTTTATACAGATTAATTATCTTTGTAAAATTTTTGTTTTAATTTTTGTTAAAATCAGCATTGTTTTTCTTGGTTCATTAGAATAAAAAAGAAAAAAGAAAAACTAATTTTTTTTATTTCATTATCCTCCTTATTCTGTAATAATATCTGCCGATAGGATATCAGTGGATACAACGACAATTATTTTCCATTCCTATCTCGTCGGTGAGTGTACCATTATTCGGTATTACATACTTCCTATACAAGATAAAAGCACGATTTGTTGATTAATCAGTTCTAGAGATTCTGCAGAAATCAACTTTATCGAATGGCGTTGACGTTCACTACGAAAATCTATTATCCGAATATTCAATATTCTACGGATTCCATCTATAATGATACAGTCGATTAACATTTTCAACATCATTAGTGAAAGATTATATGTTTTGAATAATAAATATTAAAAAATAATTCAACTGATTTTACTGTATTTCATGTTCTATTCTTTTAATGTAAGATAAAATGGAACATCACTAAGTTCTTTTCAAATTGTTCCATGTAGGTGTAAATTGCATCATTCAACTTATCATAAAATTATATGTTTTGAATAATAAATATTAAAAAATAATTCAACTGATTTTACTGTATTTCATGTTCTATTCTTTTAATGTAAGATAAAATGGAACATCACTAAGTTCTTTTCAAATTGTTCCATGTAGGTGTAAATTGCATCATTCAACTTATCATAAAATTTCATAATAATTAATGATTCTTAATTTTGTTTGTTTCAAAATCAGAAATAAAGAAATAAAGAAAAGACTAATATTTCTACAAGCTAATAATCATGATTTATGTAGGTATTATTTGTTATGAAAACCGATACTTGAACCTATAGTATAGTAAGAAGGCTCGATAAATCATGATAACACATATTAAAAATATTTTCTCCATATATCGATCTATGGCGAATAAATCATAATGGTCCGCAAATATATTACACACCACCTCACTGCCAAAATCGCGATATGTATCTCACGTTTTGACGCGCTTGTACTTTATACTCATCACATATAGGAGGAGACCGCCTATGTATCTGGGTGCTCCAGATAGATGCGTCTGATATGAAATCGGTCGGTTGTCGAGCCAGGTCCTGAACCGAGTAATGAGAGACCCAGTGCCGCCTCCCGTGTATCTTGTTCTCCCTTGTTTATAAGAATCGTCGGATTTACATCAGAGCGATCGTGATCAGGTGGATCTCGAAGGAGCAAACGCGAATGAGTGGGTGGATACACTTGTTTTCGAATGTTATATGGGAAAGTTCTTAGCATGATGGCTCTTAAAAACGTTTTATGTTTATCCGCACAGAAAATTATTAAAGTAACGAAGATCGAAAGAGAGAAATTTAATTAAAATCATTCTTTTTCTTTTAGAATAAATAAGTATAGTATCCATGACAAGGTTTTAGGAGATGTAACAATATTTAAAACATATTGAGGTATATGAGTTATATGAATCCAAATACAAATATATTTTTCAGTTAATATGAAAATATCATTTTGCTAAATTTTATTTTGCTAAATTTGTTAAATAAATACCGCGAAATATGTAGAACAATATTCACTGACAATAATTCATTTACAGAAAAAAACCATTAATACAATTTTTCAATTTTGTTCTAGTTAGATAAATTTAATTGTTCTGGAAATTTAATTTGTAAATTTATTCTGTGTATGTTGGTTAACATTTGATAAATACTACAAATGGAATTATATATAAATATTTAAAGACGATATAGATATAATCGAGTAGATATAATGATAAAGTATTCTTGAATGTAATAATTAAGCTTAAAAAAATAATTAAACTTTTCACCTAATGCTTGTTCATTATACATTTATATATTCGTGTAATTAAAAAGCGATATGTATAACGCTAGCATCATTTTAGAAATATTTAGAAAAAATACAATACTTAATACTGATTATTATACATGCGCAAACTCGGACCAAATGTCAGAAAAAAATCACAGCATAATTGAATAAAAAAGAAACAGTCATTAACGAGACGCGTATATAATTTATTATACTATAATAAAAAAAGTTTTTCCCCAGAAAAACAGCTCGTTTTATATATTGAAATTAGTACGCTAGTCAATGCACTGATATTCCACAACGATTATTCAAGAAGGCGGACACTGTCGGCAGTATCCTCATAAAGTTAACGACCAATCTTTTGGTTCTCATCCTCCAAGCCAACGAAAAATGTCGTGGCTAAGAAAAAGAAACGATAGAATATAATGTAAAGAATTCGGGACCCTTAACTTTTTATTTATTTTGCCCGTAAGGGCAAATCTTTATTAAGATCTATGTTAATTTAGGAAATGTCCGTAAAATAATGGTTGGAATATTTAATGTCATTAACTGTTAATTTTGGGAATATGTGTATGTACATCAAAGCGCAATCGTTACATATGCATGCCTTGACATTTACATGATGTTTACGTTAATCGTGCTTTGCAGCAAAATACTCTTAATGTAAGCTTCAATCAACGCTAGATGAGATATGCTTTCACAGACATTATAATTCGTGCGTATATGTAACTAGTAACTAATGGCTCATCTAACATGCATCTAATCTGTAATATAAAAATAGTTTATGTTTCTTTTTAACAAATAAATGATGCTCTAATAGTGTTTTAAAATTGAATCGTAAAAGATCTTTAATTTTACGCGAGATATAAAAAGGAGAGAGAAAGAGAGAGAGAGAGAGAGAGAGAGAGAGAGAGCCCTAGAAAATTGAATATCTCTTCAGGTCGAAGAATTTACTGTTCGTAA
>NW_012130068.1:1672648-1704496 GCF_000143395.1 Atta cephalotes | reverse complement strand
GAAGAAGAAGAAGAGAGAGAGAGAGAGAGAGAGAGAGAGAGAGAGAGAGCCCTGAAAATTGAATATCTCTTCAGGTCGAAGAATTTACTGTTCGTAATTGGGTACTAAAGATAAATTTGCGATTATGTGACGTGAATTAATTTTCTCCCGTTAAATAGGATACATTTGTTTTATGCTGTCGCAGAAAAAAAAGAGAATGACACGGTTCGTTTACGTGTAATTTGCAATTCTAAAGCTCATGCCTCGTCAACCTCATCGAAGTTTCCGGTCACGGTTCATTGGTGCGAGATGAGTTTGAGTTGGCCCGATCATGCGGTGCGATCGATTAGCACTTCGTACCTCACTGACGAACAAGTGGCTAATTATTCGTCGACAAAGCGCGGATTGTATGCAAAAACCGACTCGGTCGTCGCACCCGGAATTGCAAACGGACGCGTACACCTTCATTGTCAATTCGATTTGGTGGACGCCGTTCGATTCTCTTGCCGCAGCTCAAAACCTACATTCCTAAGCGAGATAGCAGATCGCACGTGAAACCGCATTAATATTCTTATTGCGTCGTATATATGCAGCGACTGGGGGCTTTGTCATCGATATCCTGCAATGTATATAGGGAAAGTAAGGACGAAGCAATATTGAATATTCTCGTTCTAGTGTTAGAAAAACTAAAAAGTACACTATAGACAATTTAAGCAAATCCCAAAATACAATATACTATAAGGCGGCTAAAGAGAACAAGCTTTTCCGTTCAATATTTACAAAACTAAAAGTATTCTTTATCTTATTTCTATCCAATTTATTCTGTGTATTTTATACTATTGCAGATTATTCATACATGCCTGATAAATGAGTTCACCGCGAATAACGTAAAATGTATCAAGATTCAAGATCGTAGTGTCGACACATGGAGTTTCTACCATAAAGCGCAACGTTCGTCATTTTCAACGGCAGTCTTGAAAGCCGCGTTTCACAGTGCTAGATCAATCTTCAATTCCTAATTCGTTGGGAGACCGTCGAGATCGATCTTGCGCGGTGGGACCATCGTAAATCGTTCGCAAGATTAATCTCGCGGCTCGATCCGCGCTGGTGATCACGATCGACTTGCGCGCTAAGCTCTGTCGTAGATCTCACTTGAATTTACGATCCACGCGCATTTCTCGATCTCTTCGCCACCAAGAAAAGGTCTGTTTCTCATGTGATTGCGGCATTTTAAAATTCATCGTTATCGTGACGACTCGACGAACAGCGTGAATGACACGAGCGCGTAAATAACGTACGGCGGTGCATGCGGGTCATGTATAACTCCATGGAAACATGATTGCACGCGATAATCGTTTTTATATTTCATATTCGTCACGCATCTCCGACGCTTCATCGAAAAGTGGATGATAAATCATACATGAATTGTAATGCCCAATAATTTATATTTATTTTTCAGTATATTAATTTTCAGTACAAAAATGTTGCATTTTCGAATTCGCTGAAATGAAATGATCTAATTAAATCTAAATGTTGAATTTTCTTACAATTTTATTGTTAAATATATTAACTGAAAGACTGTTATATTCAAAGATTAAAAAAAAATCATATAAAAAGGCAAATAAGAGTCAAGCGCAGTTAATGAAATTATATTTAGAAATATTATACAGTAACTTGCAAACGTTTTAGCTTCTCTTCGGTCCTCTTAGTTTCTCTTCTCTTCTATTCTTAATGAAAAATGTCATAATTTACAAAGCAGATTGTTTCTCGAGCTTTAAGTGCAAGTTAAAATGAATTTTAAGAGAATGAATATATTACTCACACTGGTTACAAAAGAATGAGCGACACATTATTTAATTTACGCTTGGAGCTCGAGAGATAATCTGATTTATAAATTATAGCATTTTTCACTAAGGATGATCCGAAAATTATTTTAAATGTAGTATTTTTAAATGTAGTTATTGTATTTTTAACTGATTTAATTTTCTCTCTACTAGCTGCAATGTGCTTGATTTTTACTTGATTTATATGAATTTTCTTTTAATATCATTGCTATTCGTTATTATAGAAAGCTACATTTCTATACAAATGGTGCTATTGTGTAATATTATTACTAAAAATTAAATATTTATTACAAATATTATTATATTAGTAAAAATATTTATAAAAACAAAAAATGCTAATTTATTCGAAAGTTGAGAGAGAGAGAGAGAGAGAGAGAGAGAGAGAGAGAGAGAAAATGGATACAAAATGGAAATGTACATAACTGAAAGCTGCATTTATCTTAATTAATTTTGCATTTGGGAAATGTACATACGTTTTGAAGCATTTTCTGGGTATATGACACTCTCTGGAGACTGACGGCGATTATTTCGAAACCAACTCTTCACCGCGTAGTTCAAATGCTGCAAATGAGCAAACCGATGCAACATCAACGCAGTACGGTCTTATATAATCCTATCAAATCAAATGCGCATCGCTAACTCTTAGCAGACCTAATATCAAGCTTCTCCGGTGGAGCATTTTTATAGTAGCGCGTAATCACATCTAAATCCTAATTACATTGATATAACGTGTAATATAACGAAGTCAGTTGCTCATAACGCTAAATTGGAAGATGCATTAAACGCTGCTAAAATATTTCACATCAGACTGGAATCACTCGTTAGTCGGATACATCTCCTACATTTTGAGATTAATGAAAATTGATATATTAGATGTGGAGAGATGTAAAGGTATAGACTGATGGTACGGCTATCTCGTTGCTATCTATATTCAGATAGCAACGTGACATCTCGTTTCTCCGGACTGCTCATGAATAATTGGAGAAGAGTTTTGAAAGATTCAAACTACCGGAATGTTCAAAAACGTCATCAAATGTGTGCACATTTATGTTCCACTCATTCATTTTATTATATATATAATTAAATACGAACGATCCGCGCGTTTAATCAATTAAAGTGACGACGAACTATCAATGTCCATGATTGTCGAGAAATTGTATTAGTACGCAAGATGGATCGAATGCAAATTGTAACTTAATTAATAATTAATTACCTAATTAGGAGTGAAGAGTAATTGGGAATGAAGAGAAGAAGGCAGAATTTTAGCCTAAGTAATAATCTTATAATGCTAAGAGAGAATGAAAGAGAATGAGGAAAAAAAAGCAGAAAGAGTATTTTTCCTTTTCACCAATAAACGTGCGAGATGATTGAAACCTCAATTTGAGGTAGGCGTTTAACCGCGCTCTATGATCATCGTTCATGTTTTTTTTCTTCATCTCTCTTTTTCTTTTCCTGTTTGAGAGCGTGAATTCATTTTTCAAACCGACAGATGTATCGTATAATCTTCGGATATCGATATCTGCTGGATCGACTTTTTTTTTCTACCCGATTTCGTGGGCAGTCGGGCTAATAACTCTCCGCAAGTTCATATCTCATAGCGTTGAATATTATGTTGTCTGGCGAATAAATAGTATATCGTCATATTCTCTTTGTTGCTTTAGTAAAAGTTGAAATATGTAGACAGAAATATAAAGGAAAATCAGTGATTGTAAAGCCAATCTTTAATTTCGAAGAAATTAAATCACAGAATAAATAAACAAATAAAAATAGATAAAAACAAAACGATAAAAATCTTATTTGTAAAATGATTTAATTTGTTCGAAATTAAAGATTGATTCAAAGACTGATTTTCTTTTTTTATTTCTATCTACATATTTCAATACTTACTAGGGCAACAATTGAGAAATCCGATATAACAAATCAAATTTCAAAGGATACACATGTCCAATAAGGAATAAAATTTCTTATTTCGGTCGTCTTTGCAGAACATTAATTATTTAATTGACAGTTTCATACTGCAATATATTCACATAAAAATAACGTATTATATCCGATATGTTCCATTGGAAATTAATCGTGAATAATAAATGATTCATCGTTTGGACAATGTCAATACAATTAATGCCATATGCAAGTTATATCAAGAGAGAAAGAAAGAAACAATAAAAAAGAGGCAATAATTAAAAAATATAAATAAAAATCTTAGAAATTTTTAAGTACTTCCTTAAGGAAAAGTATTATGTACGAACAAAGAAAGAGTCCAATAATGTCCAAAAAGAAAAACGATGAGTCTTATAATAAGTAATTACTTTTTTAACCTTTTTATTATTTTTTATTAAAATTTATTTTATTATTTTATTTTTTAAAATTAATTCACAGACACGAATCTTCTCATTTTTTTAATTACCAATCAATTCAAGATAATATTTTGAACGAAATATTTCATGACACATTAGACAATTTTGAGCATAAGAAATAATAAATCGGTGACGTCATTATATTTAACACATCCGCGTATTTTAATTCGAAAGTGATCCACATGACTGAGAAAGTAGCGAGAAAGCAACGATGTAAATGCATATGGTATTCTCGTGACACACGTCATGGTTTAGATTGTATAACTTCGTAATTTACTGTGAAACGTGTTGCAAAACTGGGTTGCGTTATAATTGGATAACCCGTCTAAAGTATCCTACACATGGCAAACTGACAGCACAGGGGGTCTACGAAACATACGTAATCTCAATGGATTTGCAGGAAGGCTTAACCGGACTAAAGCAAGCGCATCTAGGTCTCACTTAGTTGACCATAAATCTGACAACTGCAAATACACGCCGAGATGAACTCTCGGAGACTTTAATACTTTATATCACGAGAAAATATTAAAACCGTTATTTCACTTTCATTTAATTGCAAGATGCACGCGAAACGAAATTTCTTCTCGTTATTTTCTTCTCTTTTTGAAGACGGAATTCGAGGAAATATTCTTTCCCCGAAGTGTTCACGCCTGCCGAGTTTCTCATCAAGTTTATAGGGTCAATGGCATTTTCACGGGATGTTGTGGCAAAAGAAGGAATCCAGCAGTATTCGTACGACAGGAAGCAGTTGACGTGCCGGGCACAAGCCCGAACGAGTGCCGCAAAGAAGACAAGAATCAACCTGCTTGCCGTCGATATCGCTACGAAGAATCGATAAGTTGTCAGTGTGTTTCTGGAACTCACGTACTATTCAGACAACGACTCGACCTTCGTTTCTTCTTCCCGTCGTCGAAAGATCGCTGGTCTAAGCAAGCGTCGGACGGGATCCCGTGCTCGCTCACTCGTAGTGCATCCCGTGGTGCATTCAGACGCGAGTTAAGCGCATTACTTGACTGCCGCTTGCTTTGGCGACGGGGAAATTAGTTTAATCGTCTGCATGATGAGTTTAAACAACTGCGTATAAATGCGAGTGCTCATGATTAAGAGATTTTCACTTAAGATCACTTTACTAGATCTGACACTTTGGTATTACGTACAATGATTTTATTTCTGTAAAAATTAAGTTAACTTGGAGCAAAAGAATGGTTATTAATAATAATATTCATTATCATATCTTTGTATCTGTAAAATTCAGAATCAATTTAAAAATAAAATTGTGTTGTATGCATATATGCATTTCTAAAGTTGTTAGTTGTTGTTCTAAAGTTGCTTGTTAGTTTATCCCACCATATTCCTATTTAATTATTCACAAATCAAAAAATATTAATATGAAAGAATATTGAATTAATTATAATTAAGTTAATTAACTAATTAAATTATTTTTATTTATTATTATTCTTTTTTATGACAAAATTTGCAAAAAGTGTGAGATTACCAGAATATCTTTCGTGCATTTCCTTTCAAGAGAGAATTTCCGATGTGCAATTGTAATTCGTTGGCAAATACGTTACAGGAAGAAGCAAGTTGTCGAGGCAAATTCTAGAGATAGTCTAATCGGTTCGTTACCGCACGTCATCTGCTCGTACTATAGTAATAGTCCGTTTTTCTTACAGACATTTCGATGCTTTCACGGTCATTCCTTGGACTTAATTATACATGCAACACATATACACACAGACACTCTCTAGAATTTCACTCCGCGAAAGACCGGTCACTTGCGTTCCGACTGTTGTCGACCGGCAGTTAGCTGCATTCAGTAATGCGTTACTTGCGTACGCACGCACGCATGCATGCGTGCACGTTCCTCGTTAAAAGACGCGTTCGTTAAATTCTAGTTTACCTCGCGAAAAATACGTTGTTATTCGAATCCGAGATGAAAGCTTGCAACACAATTAGAAACAATAGATTTTTTTAACTTTTAAACATTTCCTAGTCACTTGTTCTTTTAATATTGTCGTGTTTTTTTAATAGCACGCTCTCTAAATCTGAATCAGTAAATAATTACCCAGTAGCATACTTAACACTGATAATCAGTGAAGTTCAATTAGAAAAGGAAAAATCTTTGAGCATTATATATCTAAAATATTGATATTTTCAAGTTAATTCAATCTTCCAATATATATTCATCATATTCATTGAATTTAAGCACTAAAACAAGGGTAATTATAAAGATCATAATAAAGATTAGCTAGATTAGAGATCTTACTGATTACCAGTGGCATACTTGGCACTGACATCAGTGATTATCCACTGATTTAGATTTAGAGAGCAATTAAAGAAAAATAATTGAAGAAAAAATTTCTTCTTTAAACATAAGTTACGCTTTGTATTTATTTCAATTATATTACTAATCTACACTTAGAAGCTGATAAACGTTTTTGACAGTTTCTATTAGATGCTGACACACAAAGATTGTTGACAAGAAACATTGCCTCTCTACGTTAATTTTATTTTGTTAAGAAATAAAAAAATAAATTTTAGACAATAGAATTAATAGATTGATCTCTCTCTCTCTCTCTCTCTCTCTCTCTCTCCCTCCCTCTCTCTCTTTTATTTTGCCATCAAGCTTTCTGAAAATCCAAAATTTGTAATGCCAAGCGTTTCACCGTGGAAATTAATTGATCAAAGTTGGTTCACGTCATGCACGTTACATTAGAACGAAGTTTAAAGTGAATGTAAACTTTGGATTTCTCCAGGGGGATTGCGCTCTAATTATATTCCCCGTGGAACTACCGTATCACTTACGTTTGCTTATTTGCGGACGCGAATTATCTACATGTTATCCTAATATCTCAACTTGATGATTGTATAATAATATTTACCATCGTTATCGAAACTATGTAAACAGCAATCGATATCGCGTCAAATGAATTTATTTATATTGATGTGAGTGTAAATATACTGTTCTAGTACTCATTGATTACGAATTTACAATTGTACAAATAGATGAACTCGTGTATACTGAAATGCACTCTAAAATACATCATAAATCAGCTTTAAATCGGATTAATACTTTATAAATTTACATATACAAATGGAAATATATTTTACTTTCCTGAATAACATATATATGAATTGATCAACCTATAAATTGTAATCTTTTGTAAAATGTTAGAATCGGATTATCAAATAATAATTATTTTATCTTTTATTGAGATGCAAATAAAACTAATGACATTAACTTACGCGTAAATTATTTTAACATACACACTTATCATTTCGTAATGATGCAAGAATGATGCATTTAATTATCTCTTCAATTTTTCATGAATCTCTTATCTAATTAATTCAATTTACAAAACGATTTACATTTATTTTTGACAAGAAAATGAGAGATAACATCAAAGAGAGCGTCTCAATCTTTTGACGATTAATTAATACGTCTGCAAGCGCACAAGACAGCACAACGACTTACATCCATCGTACAATATTTCTCTCTGATCTTGTTGACTCGTTTACTATGTCGTAATGTCTCTCACGATCGTCCTTTGAGCACTGTTATTCATTGCCAACGCGGTGATAAAGACAATTTATTGTCGTCATACATTTTACAAGGCTTTAATTGATGATGAAAGACATGCACGCAGACTAATTTCACGAGTCGCTTGTAACATAATTTTACGTCGCGAACCAACTTTTGCATAAACAATGAACATAAAGCCCGATTTAACGGATTGCAATGGATAAACGATGACACAATGGCATTCTCTCAGACTTTATGATATTTCAGAAAAAAAAAACAAAATGTATCATCACATTTATCCGCAAAGTTAATTACAGCAAAGAACTCGCTTGCGATTTATTTTTGATAATTCAATAATAGATAAAGAAACAATAAATAAGAAAAAATTTAAGCCAAACTAAAGTTCATTTTAGTTTATTTTGTTCCGCTCTAATTTTTTAAGATCATTAATTAATTTTCTAAAATAATTAGGTTAGTATAATATTGTAATCTAGCAAAGTAATCTTTCAGACATATTATAATGTACGTATTATAATGTACTCTCTAAATCTGAATCAGTGGATAATCACTGATATCAGTGCTAATGTATGCCACTGATAATCAGTGAATTAAATATGAGATTACCTAACCTAGCTAATCTTTATTATGTGATATAACTAACTTTGTTTTAGGGCTTAAATGCAATGAATATGGTATTGGAAAATTGAAATTAACGTGCAAATGTCAATATTTAGTTATATAATGCTCTTCCTTTTTTAGTTGAACTTCACTGATTATCAGTGCCAAGTATGCTACTGATCAATTAGTAACTATTCACTGATTCAGATTTAGAGAGTATTTATTACATAGCGCAAATATTTATAACCGTAAATTATATGCACGCGAATAAAAAAGTGTAGAGTGAATAAAAAAATCTTGAACGTATGGAATCAAGTGGAAATAGTAGAGAGATGAGATGTGAAAAACATGAAATTGCTTATTCTGTTTATCTTTAATCTTTCATTTTGGATGAGGTTTTTTAATTATTCAATTGGTGTTAAAGCAGCGGAAGAAATTTACTCCAAAAATCTATTGCAGATTCGGTCCATGTTGCCACCTTAAATAACGTTCGTGCATTAGTATCTAAATCTCAGACCACCGCATGTAGCATCGTACGTGGCGCAAATCAAAAGACAGATATTTCCACGTAGATATACCGTAAAGATAGTTTCGATCGAATTCGACCCAATCTTCTTGAGTGCAACTGCCAATAAACTCGCAAAATCGCGCTCCCTTTTGCGACAGAAATATGACATTTGCATACAAATGCGACGTTTTACGAAAGCTTCTGTACGATTATGCAGATTCGCTATGAATTCGCGGGCGAGGACATTTCGACATTTTCGACGTGTATCAAGTTTCCCTCGAAAAACTTCACATTCGAATCTATGCATCACCAATAGAAGTGATGAAGAAAATATTTTATTGGTAGTTTTCTAACAGAAAGAAAAGATTTTATTAGTAGATTTCTAACAGCTCTGCAACTGCTCCCAAAAGATTGTTGCAGAGCTGTACTATCGACGTGTTGAAACTTCGAAAGCTCGGAGAGTACGAAGTACTCGAATCGAGATGACAGATTACCGGATGTAAAGGATGTGGTACGTGTGTGTCGCAGAGGCGTGGGTTCTCGGCAGTGACGTGGTACGAGGGCACCGATATCGGGTTACTAGTTTTTCCGGAGGTTTCTAGTTTCCCGAGTAGTGCAATGAGGTCTGCGCACTTCCCGTAGACTACCACGTTCCAGATTGAACTCGCATGGTGATCAATTTCACTATTTTAGCAAGACAAAAGAGCTCGACCTTAAGTTCCCCAACACACCGCGTCTTCGATCGAAACGACATATGACTTGATTAATGATACCACAGAATGGGTGATGCATTGCGGGTGATGTTACTTAGGAGAACGTTCGTAAAAAGTTAGGGCAGGGTGTACTTTGGATAGATGGAACTGCAACAGGATGCAGCCGGTGCTCGACCGCAAATGGCCGGACGACTTTTTCCATCGAATCGCCTAGAAATAAATATAACGCTCTCTAGATTTAATCGGCTCGATCGATTCTCATGAATCGAGGCACTCGCAACAGCTTGAAAATTCGTTTCTCCATTGAATATGTATTAACGTCGCAAAGATATCATAACGATATAAAATTGACGTTTAATATATAATTTGCAAATTTATTGAAATAGCTAGAACTGTTTATACTACGAAGCTTAGTTCTTTATCTAAATGGCCAATAACAATTGGAATTTCTGTTATTTATAATAATGATCGGGAAACGTTTATTCCAAGATGATTCATAATCGTTATTTTAATCTTATTTAATGATGAATCAATAAATTTGTTGAAACTGAAATTCTTTATTCATCCAATTAAGGGAGCCACTCAACATTAGAAATACTTCCAAGTATTTGATTCGAAGATTTGATCGATCAGAAGAAAGAATTTTATTAATTGACCAATCAAAGAATACTTTAAAGCGTCAAGTGGATTGTAGCCCTTATTTCATGCAAAAATAATAAATCTATCGAAAAAATAATATAATTTTAAAATAATATAATAAAAATTTTAAAATAAAATAATATAATTTTATTATTAAAAGAAAAGAAAAAGTTCCAACAGAAGTTATCGATAATGTAATAGTGAATTTCTCTCACGCTCGTCATTGACTCATTCGGCTTTAAAGCCTATGCGGAGGCCGATAACGGTATGGTAATGGCGTGAATACACACCATCGCCAGGTTTAACTTTCATTAAGGTCGGCAAGTATGACCTTTCCATCCACTGGTCCCTTATCTACCTGTCGACGTACCGAAACTGACTTTTTCTCACGTCCAACATCCTCTTTTAAGTCGGATGACTTACTACAGCCACATTTTTCTGTGCGAGTAAAATTTCGCATAAACAGTGACAGATTACTATGTATCGATAGACGAAGGACTGAAAGCGATCGATCACATTGATCAATCTAAAAATAATGATGACACGGGTAAGATGAGACGAACTAATTTTAATATTCGAGCAAACTTTAATTTCTTGATCGAAAATAGAAGTCACATATAATGAACATTAATAAAAGAGATGATATATCGCATATAATATAATTAAAGAAATGTAAAGGAAGAATCGTCACGAATCTAAGTTCTAGATTCGGTAAAATGGAATACGTGATATGAATTTATATATTTTGTGAAACAAAGCGGTGATGATAAAAGAATTGGAAGTAGCATCTTTTAATTCTTTTCCTCGAATCTCAAAGAACCTTAAGTGAACATACAAATGTCTTGTGGTCCCTCAAATTTTCTCATTAAGCTGCTCAGTATGCATTCACCGTATACGACAGCGTATACAATGTTACTTTTATACATGGATGACGCGGCCCACATCACGCGAAGGCCGTCGACCCATAAAAAGGGCGAAACAACTTGCTCGAACTTGATAACCATGGCAATCAATCTGTTAATATCGACTTGGGGCACCGATTAAAGTGCCGAACAACCACGAAACGCGAATAACCCGCTTGCAAATAATCAATGAGAGAAGATGTAAGGTTATATTGGCAAATTACTACAAATACAGGATGAGAATACGTCTTTCTATGCGGAAAATTTAAAATCAAAGATATTAAACTTTAGTTATTAATTGCAGGCACAAAGAAAATTTAATGTTTGATCCAGATAATTAGACCATGATATTCTCTGCATTTTGATGCTATGAAATCGAATCCAATGTTCAAATTACTCCATCACATCACAATTTCTTTATTGACAAAAAATAGTTCGATTTTTCCAGTATTTTTATAGTCACTTATGCTGATTTTTAATATGCAAGCTGATGTAAAAGACAGTAAGTTTAATGAAAACGTTCAAGTATGTAAAGTCAATATGCAAGCTGATAGATTAAAAATATTGGAAATCAAGATATTTTTCAAAAAAAAAAAAAAAGTAGATGTGATGGAACAAGTTGGACTCGATTTTAAAGCATCAAAATACATACATAAATCTATTTTTTGGATCAGAAAATTTTTATGTACCACTGTTAGTACAAAATATATAAGCATCGCGTTGACTTGAAACTCTTACCCTCTATTTTTTTTCATAGTATAATTAAACCATAAATTCCTATCATCATAAAGAATAAAAAATTAAAAATATTAAAACATATGTGCTAAATAAATCGTCATTCTGGAAAAATCGTTTCTTCGATCAAAATAAATCTTCTGCACCAAACCAATAAAGCGAGATCGTATCGCATCCTCGATGCTGTCCATTATCTAAATGCATTCAATATCGAAACATCCTGTACAAACCGCTCTGCACAAAAACCTTGTCCTGTGTAAATCCTATCATTTTTCATTGCACTGAAGAATTTCTTCGCCGAGCGTGTGAAAAATCGCACATGTGGGTGGCGATATAGCGAAGCATTGTCCTCTTCGAAGCGACCCATGTAACGCTCTTTGCGTCAAAAACGAATAAAATCGGCGCTTTTAACGGTCCGAAGCGTTTTTAATGGTCCGAACGGCCTTACATAGGCAGTTCGCGACATGAAGATCGACGATGACACGATGAGAACGGTAAGGAGACTCTTTTGCAACATTGTGTTCACATTCGACCTCGAAAAAAATTCTTCAATACAATTTGCACATCAGAAACAAGCTTTTACCGATTAATCGTGTCACAGGATACACTTTTCTTGCCAATTATTATTTCTACGAGTGTCTCACTTTCACATTTCTATAAAAATATTCTCGATGTAATTTATATAGATATATAAATTAACATAAGAGCTTGGAATGCGCAGTTTCTCAAGATTGTATTGCATATTATATATACGTATAGTTGACTTAAAAATTAAAGGTTACTATAAAGTGAATTTTCAAATTTTTAATTTATCTTTATACTGTTTGCTAATACGAAGAAAGCGTCTCCGGTTATACGAATTACCTTGTGCAGTGTCGAGAATAGAATGGATTAAACTCGTTTATTAATCATCTAAACTCGGAGTCTCATTTTGAATAAAATATGAAATTGAAAAACATGAAGAGGGTAAGAAGTAGCATTGCTCGATGACCTCGAAAGAATCCTTAATTCGCGCTCTTCGCGGCGATTCGCCATAATGGCGGGCTTTTGCGCAAGGGAACCAGATCCCAAGGCGTGACTTCGTCGGAAAAAGCCCGTGAGAGATTGCAAGAGAAGGAAGAGAAGGAGGGGAAGGAGGTAAAGCAGGAGAGAAACGAGATAGCGGTCCTGTCCTCCATGGACTTTTCTTCCATCTCCCTTCTCCCGTTCCTTCTCTCTTTCTTTGCCGTACAATTTTACTGCAACTTTGTTTCGCCGGCACTTTCAGTCGGATGTCATGAGACGTCATTTCCGATGGGAACGATACGCGTTGCAAAGATTTAACACGTTGATGGACAACCATAATGCGCAAAAGTCAGGAGAAAGGCAACGGCCGATTTGCTTAATTCTCCTCGAGATATGTATTACATGTGTATACAAAAATAAATAATGAAGAATGTAAAATTTTTTTTATTTCCATGAGATTTATTTTTGATTCGATAAGAAAACCGACGGGAATCGACAAAGAATAGTCGGAATGAACGATATTCTACAACTTTGGAAGTCGCTACTATACATTAACGCCCATCCACTTGTACGAGGATAACATAGAAATATTAATGCACGAGGGTTGAAAGAGGGGACGATGACAAAGAAGACAAGATACCGGTGCTGCAGTTCTCTGTCCCTTTCGGCGAAGAACTTTGTTGCAGGAACATTTTTCTCGTTAATCACGCAATTTTTCAGTCTGACAGGAAACACCCTCTTTCGAAGCTTCATCGATTAATCTCAGAGCGGAGGCTATATCTGCTCGAATCCCCGGCGTTACTTTAGAAACGAAGACATCCATGACAATTCCGCATACAAATCCTAAACCGCTTACTTCTATGATTAATTTTACCAATTACTCACTGGCGACACGCATAAGCTTGCTACTGAATTCTTGAACAAGTCATCGTGATACCATTTAATACTTCATTTTTCATAGTAGATCACAGACGAGATCCCGAAAGAACAGTCAATGTCTTGAGAGATGATAAATCTCGGTCATCGTTTCGGTCATGAACTATTAACTGTTCCTCTCTCCTGAGATGTTTCGTATATATTAGTTTAAATAGGATTATTAGAGGTAGAGTATACATTATAGTTGCTTGTAGAGAAGCTTAACATGAATATATGTCAGTTTATAGCGATAGAGTAGGTAAATTAAATAATTATTTGACCTCGTTCACCAGCCTTGGGTTCGCTCATAATTATTAAATAATAATTTATATAATATAAGACTCAAATAATGGATTTTCGTTTAAAAAATGAGAAAGCAATTACACGAAATATTAATATCATATCTTTTTTCAGATCGTTTATATACGATTTATATTATATTTCATCTTCTCTTGTAATAATACATAAATTCTTATCATATATATATACATATATAAAAACTTTTTCAATAAATTACGATGGAGTTGGCATTATGCATGAGTCTTTTCTTTCCTTTAAAGTGCAGGATATGAAATTTTAATGAGTTCATATTTTCTCTTTTACACAGATAAAACAATTTCATGTCATAATTAATCATAATTAATCATAAAACAAGAAAGTATGAGCTTATAGCATATATTGTGCAATAATCTTAATTACAGCAATTTAAAAGTCTAGAAAATCGATGAAGCTCGGTGTGAGAGGAAAACTTCATTATAAAATAGCGATTTCGATCAATCTTTTCCTGTTTTAAAACTTTGATAATAAAAAAGTAGATTTATCGATTCTTGCCTTGCTTTATCTCGCCGACTTTTTTTCTCTCCGAAGCAAGCACGTCGCGCGGGCCTTGGACCCAGGGCCCCTGTCCTCGAAAGATTTATGCTACTGACATTGAAATTAAATTACGCTATAAATTAACTTAAAATTCGTGCTTTCGATGCACCTCGACTTACCCGTTCCCAAGGCCTCATTCACTGTTCCCAGACTTGGGCCTACTCATAATTATTAAATAATCATAGAGAATATGCTTGCATTCGATGCATTTCGAGAGATAATACAAGCTACGAAGTAATTCACTGCTACCTGTTCAGTCGAGTGTCACTGTGCGAATGATAAACCTTCTAGTTCACAGCGTACTGCATACTTTATTCAAAAACAAGTCTACACATCAAGTGCCGAATATTAACCGATATTATTTTGAAATGTTTAATAAAGTTACACATATTCGAATATTCTGTATATTTTTTCTATATATTTCAGACGTATTTTAACGAATGAGTTGTTGTAGCATATTTAGTTGTAGCAAATTTAAAGTTTATTTCAAAAGTAAAATTTAGATTAATATTATTTTAAAATATGTAAATTAATTATGTAAATTAATTAATTTGTTTCGCCCCAAATTTTTACATTCCAAAAGATACAAAACTGTAATTTCAATAAATCGAAACTTCATATGATTTCTTAAAAAAAATTAACAAAATTAAATTAAATCAATGCAGCAAATGTAGCAAATAATATTGTTTCTTGTGATTTATTAAAATTATGTGGTTACGATTTTTATATCTAAATGTAAAAATGTGTATATAATAATTTAATTTAAAGGTTTAATATTAGATTTATTAATTTTTTTATATGTAAGATAATTAATTCGTTTTCATTTAAACAAAATTTTCATTAAACAAAAAATTAAATTCAAAATTGTTAAAATTTGCTATTAATAATGGATGTTTAATATCATCTGTTTACTCTGTACTGTGACGCATGTAGTACAGTGTAATGGAATGTTAGTTTGTAATCAAGTTATCACGTTAATAAACAAATTGCGAAATTTATTTGATTAATTTATCGCACACTCTAGAAAAATATTTTGTATGTACTAAAGGGAGTCATTTGATATCAAATTTATGTTAAGCGATAGTATTGAATGAGACAGTATCATAAATCAGAGAGAGACCCAGTGGGAGCTAATAATAGTAGAATTTACGGAATCACAAACACCGCGTGAAATTGCAAACGCAATCAATCCGCGCTTGGAAAATTTGTCATTCTCATGTACCAGTTTGACCGCTTCAATTAAGGATAATCGAGATAAACGAGTGACGCAAGTTTATATGGGTCACGCGTGTTTTATCACGTAAAAAGCATTGCATTAATTGCTGATACCGTTCAATCGCTAATTATATTTACATGTCGATCTAAATATCACAATTTCCATGATATTTCGTGGGCACTCACTAAATTAATAAATTAAGCAGACAGAGTATTAAATTTTTTATTCTCTCTCTCTCTCTCTCCTTTCTTTTAATGACTTTTAAAAAATTAATTTATAATTATTAAATTAATAATTATACTCTTTTTATAACCCCATATTTTAAATAGAATAAATCGAAATCAAATTTGCTATGCAATGCGCTTCCCAATCTTTCGTCGTACTAGAATACAAAGAATTGATTTGTTACGATTTTAATGATCGATTTTAATAGCGCTTTTAATGAACTATCCTGATGCCCCCTTCATCGGATTATACCGAAATTTATGATCCCTTGTTTTACCGTAAGATCGTTATCGGTATAACTTCATCCGACTTCGTCGCAGTTGATTCTGGATGCGTCGCGTGTTGGTCTATGCCGGGTCTCTTTGACAGATCCGCATCCCGTTATATGGAGGGCCGAGTCCCAATGTAATTTATGATTGCTGCGTGCAACACAGCGTATACACAAACGCACACGCACGCACACAAACACACATTAAATCAGAGGAAATAACTACAACAGTTGAGAAACGATCGCGCTGTTGAATATCGTATAATTGATAATCGCGATCAATTCTCGTTTTTTAAAACAGCAATTGATTCTCTCCTTAATAGAGTAGTATGGGATTGAAGCGGTTTGAAGGAATCCTTGGATTGATAATAAGATGCTTTATTAATAAAACGGAAGAATCAACAGAATGCGTGCGTGACCATCAGGTACAATTTATCGTACGTAAACTTAATGCACGTAACTTAACGCGTGCGAACGTAACGCCGAATGCGTAAGGGTGATCGCGATGTCGCGCGAGCGCGCTCACATCGCCGAATATACATATAATTTTTTATATAAATAAATACACCGCGTATATGTATATTATATATATGTATATTATATATATATATATATATATATATATATATATATATATATATGCATATATCTATATCATGTGTATGTGCGTGAGTATACATATTGCGTATGAGTGCGTGTAACTTCGACTATGCCTAATTACGATCGCTACGAGCAAGAGAGTCGTGATAAGTCTGTGAACTGTTAGTACGTACGCGATATGTTTGGTAACTGGTAGAATGTAAGACTAGTGTTAATGTAAGTTTCATATCGTAGCGCCTAAAGATGTAGAGTGTTTTACAGAACATTGCGGAAATCTCGAATCGAAGACAGTTGGAATCCTTTCTAAGCTTATAAATATGGAAAAAACGGAGAAAAAATCGTTGTGGTTCTCATTTATACCGTTCGATGTTTTCATGCTTCATTAACGCAAATATCAAGTGTCATTTTAAAATAAGTGCGAATAAGTATGAAAACTGGATGTAATTCGGAGCGATTGATTACGAGACTTTCCACCTTTGATTTCTATATTTAGCGCAATAAATATGATACTAAAGAGAAAATCTATTCTTAACATCCACGAATCTATAAATTACATCGACGTCATACAAGATGTCTTAGAAGTTGCAAGCTTTCTCTCGTAAGAGACCGATAAAGTATCTGCTCCAATATCAAGTCCTTAATTGATTATGAGCAACGAAAAATTTTACATAATTAACTGTCAGTAACATTTATACTAACGTTATCAAATTTCATTTAAGATTAAAAATAAATATATTTAAAACTTCGATTTCATTTAAGATCAAAGATAAATATTTTTAAAACTTCGATAATCTGTTATAAAATTAGAATAAAAGGAACGTCAATCTAATCGAAGAGATCTATTACCTCTGAGACATCCTGTATTTCTTTTGTTTACGCTGTACGATAAATAATATTATTGTGTGTATGTAGCACGATAAGCTTCACGTTTGCGGCGCAATTAAATCGCGCAGACCAGTCCAGGTCGATCTGAGATGCTGCTTTACGCCCTCATTGATAGCTAGCGTTTCGCAATGATATCGCATCGTGATAAAACGAGTTCATTCGATATTTAGATTGTGGAAGAAAGCGCGTACACGAATCGAGTGACGCCATAAAATAGTGAGTGAAACGCGAATTCCAATTCATACACTCATTGCATTCGCGATCGCGATAACTGTCGTTGAGGACGCAAGCGAGTCGTATGCGCGATCGGAATCGTTGAACGATTTATTCCGCTCAGACGTGTAACATGTGTAAATATATATGTATATATAGTTATATACATATATGTATATATCTACACTTTTATATATTTATGCATATGTAATATAATTATGTATACTGGCACATATGAAATTGGCGCTTTTTTTTCATCGTGGATGAAAGCATGGCAGAACATAAAGAGAACTGCCTGGTTGAGCCTCTGTTATATGGTGATAACAAGAGTTTGTTATCACCGCGAATGACAATCGTCGATCTCGAGCAAACGCAAGGTAAACGAATATTGAAGCGATGATAATGGAGATGTAAAACTAATTTTCCCACGCATACAACTACAAAAAACTAAGAAAGTGACCATTCATTCTCAGCTGTAGTATGATTTTGTGAAAAATCTGAGAACGATTTTTCTTTTCATAAAAAATCAAATACAGATTATTTGAAAAATTTCAGTACGTGGAACATGCGCATGATTCACGATTGTATAAAGCATAATAATAATAATCATTAATATGAAAAAGAAGACATCATTAACTGCGTCGCTAATTACTTCGAATTTCAATTGCTGCACAATTATATAATCTCATTGCTAATCAAATTACAGCAGTAATGCTTGTTGCAACGCAATATTTTATGCACTTTCGCAGCGCGCATGAAATAAAATAAAATAAAGAAATAACTTATATATATTAAGTGAAATAAATAATAAAACAGATTAATTAAATCTGAAAATTAAATTATGCATGATCATGACGTATGCATTGAAATATAATAATTATAATAATTACATATAATGAGTGTCATCAACATCGAATTATTTCGATGATTTAAATAAATAATCAATATGATAAACGTACATTCGTATATCCGCTTACCGTAAACTCGTCTCCATGTACTATAACTCAACCGTTATCAGCAAATCTATAAATACATAAATTCGTTTAGATTGTTCAGTATTAAAGAATATATAGAGGCACTCAATATCACGAAATAACAAATAAAATAAATAACGCAAATTCTCGACACCTCGTTTGTCAACGTGTTGTGGTTATCTTCCATATCTTCCAGGTAGCTCCTACACTGAAAAAGGATGCTGCGAGAGTCAGCCATTACAGCCCTCAAATTTCTCTTGCGCGTCTAACAACATTCAGCCATCGATTTTCACCTAACGACTTACGGTATGAACCGCGCGTAAGCAACGAATAAATCGACATCGTTCCTAAGAAAATTCATCTCTACTGAGAATGGCGATTGCTCATCCACCAATGAGCGCAACGAGGATTCCCACGGATGTCCTCAGCTGCCAGCATCCGCCTGTCAAGCTTGTTTCTCCTACACAAGAGCTGTCGCAAACAGCGGATCTTTAATTGATCTCGATGCTCGTAACAGAATTAGACATGCGACGCTCATCTTCTGCTAATGTCGGTGATGACACGGTGAAACCATTCAAGCCGCTCTCAACCAGACTCATGAGAGTTTCTTTGCGCGAGGAAACATGTTTTTCAGTGCGTGCCTTTTCTTCCAATTTTCTCTTCTCAGCAGCTAAATCGACAGAGCCGTTCTTTGTATTTTCTCGAATTAACTGTTCCAACTTGGACAGTTGTCGTTCGGTCGCGCTCTCCATGATCTCGTTGTTTTCTACGGGCACACCATGTTTGTTCACCGTGGGTTTATAAGTCTTTACCTTTGAGTGACCCTGAATAATAAGATACATTGGGCCACGGATCGGTTTGGATGGTTGCTTGTAATGAGAGAATATAGGATCGGTGGTGAGACTCGGAACGGTCGTAGTTCGTGGTGGGATCATTGATGATGGTGCAAGCATTGTCTTCGAAGTCTCTTCAACATTGAGAATCTTCATCAGAGGCGATTTATTGGGCTTTGTGTTTTCGTGCTGATCCATGGTGTCCATAGTAGGCGTATACTCCATCGTCGACGAAATTGTCGATGTGAAAGATGGCGAGGTGGTCACAGTTGTCGCAGGTAATCGAGACGATCGATGATCGATTAGTTGCTCGTTGGATTCAGGAATCTGCGTGCTGAAAGTCGGCGATGGCGGGTTGGTAAATGTCACGGGGAATGGTTGAGGTAGTCTTTGATGAGTCTGTTCCATACTCGGCAATGGTACCATCATATTGTTCATGGATGGCGCATGCAGGTGCGTCATAGGTGGCGACATGTGAGACATTGATACGGACGAGGATGGTCGGAAACTGGGATGCATGCTGCCGATGAAATGTATCATGGTGTTTGGTCTAGTCTGAGGACGCATCATGGATTGAGCCGCCTGCGGAGAGACGTACATATGTGAGGAACTATCTATGTGTCTGGATGGCATGACTGGAGCAGATGGCGGATGCAGAGGCTGATGCTGTGAGGATAGTATCATTCTCATCGGCACGGAGGAAGCGGACGGATTCTCCGAGAGAATCGGCAAACTCGTTATCGCGTTCCTTACTGGTTGTGATTGAGACTTCGGCACTTGATGAGTCATCTTTGTTATTTCAGAAGTAGTGGGATTTTCCCAAGCGGTGTTATGCACCGTCGTCGGTGAATCCGAAGAACTTGCAGAGAAATTTTTCTCAACGTAATTCGTCGGAATTACCACGGCGACTGAATCCTTTTTTGCTTTGTGTGTCTCTAAATCCATAGTACTGAATGGCGAATTGGCGACAACAATATGCATCTTTTGCGAGGGTTGCACATCCGTTGTAGTTTCTTCCTCTTGCTCAGTGGAATCCGTAGTCGAAGCGGTAGAAGTTTGTACGACACTTTCCATCGTCGAAGATGTCGCCTCGGTGCTGATCTCCTTCTGACCTATGACTACTTCTTCATTTTCGTTTTTACTGGCATCCACAATAATGTTCGCGTTCTGACTAATGACGACCTCCTGATTGGACGAAGCCGCGGCGTGATGATCATAATGGTCTCTAGAGTAATCCGAAGTCTGCCATGTGACCTGGTTGACATCCAGAGGAAACACTGTGGAGGATGAAGTGAGTCCGTTGTTGCCGAGCCATCCGCCAGACAGAGTTTGCGTCGATTGATATATTAGATTTGACTTCTCGAAGGACACGGACGGTGCAGTAGTTGCTTCATATCTCGATTTCGTATTCTGCGATGTAGACGGCAAGTAAACACTCTTGATAGTCTCGACCTTGCTTGGTGGTGCCTTCGAGGAGTACGGTCGTGACGATGATACAGGAGAATAGCGTCCATAATCTTTCGATGGTATTCCGTAATATTGAGTATCCTGAAGAACAGGGCCTTCCTCTGTCTGCGTGCTAAATGAGGATGATGTGTCCGGATAACCGAGTATCTTATCTTTAGACGTCCCAACATTAAAACTGGTAGATGTTTCAGCCTTCTGAATCATCGGCGGCGGCATCATCATAGTGTACGGCTTTATCTTTTGACTGTAATACGGGCTCGGATAATAACTAGCTGGCAATGACTGTAGTCTGTTCTGATTTCTATAGTCGATCAAGCCGTTCCGGAAATTAGTAGTGCGCACAATTTTAGGTGGTTCAGCGCCAGTGCTGCCAGTAAAGTCATTCCTGTAGGAAATCGAATCTTGACTACCGGTTCGCGTGAATTTAGGACCATCCACAAACTTGAGAAATTGCTCGGGTATCTTCGGGCTGGTCTTCTTCGCGGTCACACCCAACACAAGAATATCGCGCTTCGATGACGGCTCCGTTGTGTGCTGCTGCGAGTCCAACCAGTATTGTACCTTGTCAAGAACCGGTGGCACGTAATCGAATGTCGGATTGTTCTTCAAAGGGTCGCCGCGACCTAACGGCGTCCACTCGTCATAGTCCATCCTGGGAGAGAATATCCGCGGCCGGCTGTCATTTTGGCCGCCTGCGAACAGAAATTTTGAAGGTCGTCATGACCGATTAAAGCTGGCGAGGTTTATTGCGAGTCAATGGTGGAAACCTTCGTCTCACGATGACGCGCGAGAGGAATGGAAGAAGAGATGATAGAGAGAGAGTAGCCAATTATACTTGATCGGCGCACGAGAACCTGATACTTTGAGTAATAAGCTCCGTCGTCGTGATTAATTGTTCTTAATTTTATTATATTCCTCTCTCGCGCCGCGCGCGGCACTCTCGCCCGATTGATTTATCCTACCGGCATTACGAACGTCACGATCCTCTAGGCTGCATAAATTTATGGGATACTAGATGCACTCACGAGTGAGAGAACGACCATGGCCGGCTCGATGAAATACGATAAACACGCGCAATAACCATGTCATATAAATTTATACGTTTCTAGGATACATGATGCCGCGCAATAGTCTGCGTCGTCGTCTACTCGCCCGCACTTTCGTTTAACATCATCGTCAAGCTAAATGATGTCGTATACCATGGCGCACAATTTGATATCTCTAATATAACTCATCGTCACGCGACGATAATCTGAGAAAATGAGATATTGTAAATATCTACAAAATTTAAAGACGACAACTTTATGTTATCTCAAATTACCTGTTTCTTGAAAGTGCACTAAGTTACCGGAGATTAGATAATGTGTGTCACGTAGTAAAATATAGCTAAGTGTTGTAAGTAACTCCTCAATGAATGAACGGATAAAATCACATTATTAGACTTGACTGTATCATTACGGTCGAGAGGAAATGATATTACGGAAATACGTTTATGCATTTTACTTCCATATCTACGCGGAGAAAGAGAATTAAGTACTCTCGAATAAACGTCCCATCCAATGTAGCAAAAATCTTTCACCTGACAGACAATGCCACTTTTGTTTCCAAGCGCGATGTAAACGAACACGTAAGCCACCCAGGATGATAACGTTAAGTAAGTAGTCCCTCCTGTACACATCCGCTTTCCTATACATCACGAAGCAGGAGGATCCAGTTACGAAGTTGCAATTCACGTCGCGTCGTATCTGAGATTCCAGCATAGCGGGCCCTTCCCCACGAAAACGATGAAGGCCCGTCTTCGCGAAATAAAGAAAGAGAGTCTCTTAACGAAGTCTTGCTGAGAGGAGGAGGAGCATTTCTTTTCAACGTCGAAGGGTGACGTATGAGGCGCCTTCACTTCGCATATCTGAGTGCTGACGGACACTCGTTTGAGTAAGGTATAAGATATCGGTCTACTGTGGTCCGCTATACATATAACGATCGATTATCGTTAAGCGTTGATTGCTTTAGTAACCGTTCGTCAAGCACGGTCGACAACGATCTGCCTTCCTTCGCGATTTATAAGAATAGTACTGCAATTAGGAAGGATAATTCATGGGAAGGCTGGAAGGCAGGCACCTTCACGTAAAGTTTCCCAGGTAGCCTGTCAGCTATTAATTCTGTAAAGTTTTCCAACGGCTCGAGGGATACGCGATCATCCCGCTAGCACGTACGAACGTATGGCGGTTAGCATTCACAAGTGGGCCGAGCTGTAAAAAGAATAATGATAAGGTTTTCATTTAATTCCCAGTCGGGACTTGACATATAACGTTACCGTAATTGACCACGAATGCTGTCAGATGCTGCTCGCGTACGTATGGCATAAGGTTTCATGCGAGACTCGTAGACGTAGGCAACGAAGACAAAATACACGCGGCGGATGTCGCCGCTCACATGCACACCGCGCTTGTATGTACGCCCAATATCTCGCGAGAAAACGTCCTGATAATCTGGCTAGTCGAGAGTAGCGTTTTCTCCGGCATTCGAGGCAATCGACGTTTCTATCTCTATGGTCGGCGCCGTAAACACGGTAGACGTCGGGTATTAAAACCGCTCGTGCAAGCTGCAGGTGCAGCCAGTTATGCACGAGGTGATGCATAATGCGCCATATATGCGCTCCGCGTTGACGGAAGTACCGCTGACATCCCAAGTGCCGGAGAGCTTCGAGAGCCGAGAGAAATCTTACCGTCTCGTAATCGAGACGGATGTTCACCCGTGACAACATTTCAAATTGGGAATAAAGATTTTCAAGCATATCTTTCAGGAAGTAATGCTAGCAAACCGCACGTTAATAAGGATTATTAAACGAATATAAAAAAAAATGTATTTCTTATGATAAGAAATAAATTTACAATAAAGTTAAAAAATTTATAACAACATTGAAAAATTTATACATTTCATTCACAAATTTTTACAAAAATTTAAAAATCATAAGTACTTGTAGGAGAAAAGTTATAAAAAATTTTAGAAATATATTTCTTTCAAGATCGAGCTTTTAAATAGAAATTAGCAATAAAATACTGAAGTGCAAAATAAAATGTAAAAGTAATAATTTTAATAACGTGGCAAACAGTGCGCAATCTATGGATGTTTGAGAGACGTCGTTTCCCATCATTTTCCTTGCAGTGCCTCATTACGATGTACGAACGAGCATTACGTCAGGATGAAAATGTGACATGCTGTGTCGGAATGTTCCGCGGCTGCATGACAGTCGGCAGGCGCCAGTATTCTCCAGTCATGTCGCATAAATACACGTGTCATGCTTCGCGTATATACTCACACGACACGGGATGGTCAGATGGTCTCTTCTGGCTCGTGCACTGGCCGTCTCTTCGTCTCTCGTGTTACCTGTCTGCATAATGCACGGTCGAATCCGCGACCTCCGCAGTTTTCCGCTAGCATATTTCAAACGAGGGGACAGGTGACGCCTAAGTAATTTCTCGGAGAATATTATGTGTTAGGAAATTTCGTTCGAGTCTCTGCACAGAGCGGCAGCTTAAATCGAGCGCATTCGGCATTTAAATCTTCGCCCTTTGCAAATTTCATTCGAAACCCGACATGCATGAATGTTGAATCAATCTTTTATATTAAATTCTTAAAATATTAAAATTTTACGAGTGCAATTGCTTGGATGTCGCGTAAATTTACGTCAATTTATTATTAAATAAGATCTTTATTCATAGCACTAGAAACACTTACAGCAATTCGATTGAACGCATAGTACGCAATGATGCATATTAAAGCACCGATTTAATCTGACAATGAATGTAAAAGTATTGTTAAAATGCAATATATTGAATTATAAAATGCATACCTATGTAATTATAAAGATTTCACGGTTTAATTTGTTTTTATATATTTATATCAAACCTACATCTTCATCTCAATTTGTGTTCGATTTTAATATACACCGAGTTTCGCACTGAGTGCGTCCAATCGAATTCGCTATTAGAAATCGATAAACATCGACATAAAATATTTAAACATCATACATATTAAAATATTTAAACATGAAATATCTCAAGAATAAAGTGTGGGCGTTATATTAGTCTTAATTCAAATCAAGCAAACGAGAATGAATGAACTTACTTCAATAAATGTAAAAAAATGCAGCCAATATGTACGAAGCCGTTCGTATTCATTGAAGTGAATCGTTCATTCATTTGTTTTTTTGTTTCTTGATTTAAATCCGATTTTATATTGAAAATTGATACGAAAGCGCTCACATGTAATCTTACAATAATCTTTCACTTTAAGTCTTGTGACGTCTTGTTGAAATAGCGAAAGACATTCGTCTCAAGCGTAACGCGGTAGGAACTATTTTGAAAGAAATGCATTGGCGGTTGACAACCGAGCAAAGATTCATTAAGGTTAAGAGACTTGCGAGTTACGACGCAGTAATGGACTCGTGGCGAGTTTTCTTCCTAGATTTATTGTTCACGGCTCGCGAACCGTTGCCCGCCGGAAATACACGTATTAGTGGAGACGCTGTGAATCATAGAAATGAACATTTATTTTGTGTCTGTATTTCTGTTACAATTAATTCCCACTTTTTTATCAAGCAGTATTCGAGCTCCTCGAGCCGATACTCTTTATCCAAGAAAGTTCCGGATCTTTTAATCACTGTGACAGCACACGCGCCCTAAAATTCTCAACAGTCAAAAAAAAGAGATGTGCATACCATGGATGTGCATTCGGTGCACTGTAACTTTGTTCAAAAGACTCGCTTCTATGAATTAAGAGAAGAATTAATCCGAAGAATCCAAATGGCGAGAGCGACGTGCAAATGCTAAAAGCGACGCGTTATTTTCTCGTAGTTTTATGCAGAGCTTCATGCATTATTGTTTGAAAATGAAGTGACGTGCGCGTGGACTGAAGAAACACGGGTTATATTTCTCAGCTTCAATTGAAACAGACATGAATACGAACCGGGCGAGCAAGCAGGCGAGATAAAATGTGGCGATTGTTACGAAGCTGTTTCTTCCTATTATGCAAATGATCATTTCGATTCAAGAGAGTCATGCGAGATGTAAAATGACGATGTAATGTGGATGGAACAAAAGTATGTAGCGATGCAATTGAGGACGAAATTTGTATGAACGAAATCTCGTGTATAACGTTCATGTCAATAAGCGATTCATAAAATCTCGAATTTGAATGATTGCTTCATATTAAATTGTAACATATAAAATATATCATTTATAAAAGCTCGCATTGCTGAGCGATATTCCATATGATAATTAAAAAGATTTACTCTATAAAATTAAGACTCAAAGAGCGGGGGTATACAATTTCTATTTTATTATTAACAAATTCTTATGTTTATGTGTAACTACATATAATCTCGCAACGTCTAACCGCAAAAAAAGAAGGTAAAATCTCTCCATGATCCGAACAAAGCGTGAGAAGCATAACATAGCTGCGATGCAAATGCATAAAGCCGAAAGCGTTATTATGTTTTTGCCTGTGTGCGCGCGTTTATGTCGCCGTGGCGCGTGGGATTATTTTCCCGCTCGTTTGTACATATTACGCTTATGCGACACATATTCCCGCATTCCCGTGCCGCTTTTGTCGACGTGAAATGGTACAATGCCGAATGAAATCGAGCGTATAAAATGTGCAGTCATATCTTCTCTCTTTTAATTTCCACGTCTCGCCGATATGCTCCGCATGCATATTTGAGCATACGTTACCCTTCTCCCATTTCGCGCAAATTTATATTCGCCGTAATACCTTTGGGTGAGGTACTTTCGATTGTGGCAATATTGAAGCTTTCAGCAAAAATTATGAACATAACCGGAACACGGAGAATAAATAATTTTGCTACATTTATATTGATGAAAGCAGGGACTCGAATATCATTCCCTCCTTTTATAAAAATTAATTACGTAGTAAACTGTACTGGGTTTTTTGATCAGGTTTTTTGATCAGCGTACAGTTATTAATTATTTAAATTTTTGAACTGACAATCAACATAATATTCATGCGTATTTGCACGATTTTTTATCTCGTTATCAATTCTATTCGTTCACCGTGCTTTCATAGTTTAATTTTTTTCGGAAAATCTGAAAAATATTTATTTCAAGTAAAATAGCGTAGAGAAGCGACCAGTTGATTATACGAACGCTGTATATATTCATGCTGCGAAAAGCAGTCAAGGAATTAATCATGTTCTTCGCGGATTTTTCTCACGAGTCAGGTTTCGCGATGTATGAAGGAGGATGTTGGGTCGAGTTGCTCGCAGCCGCATTCGGCGGAGAAGTGCAAAGGTTAAGAGGGACGTTAAATGCAAAGTTGGCTATTGTGAACGCGCGCGATAAAAGTACGCGCACCGCGCTCATTTTCTCGTATTTTTGTGTCAGACGTTGTTGTTTGAAAGTAGAACAACGCACGGCGAGGGACAGCGAGGTGAGAAATCCACCTAGGACGTCGTTTCCCAACGCGTTATCCTGACGTAGCGCAAATTAAAAATTACAATTCACAAACGCGGACATTATGTACGAGAATACTTTCAACAATCGCAATTGGGTGTCGCGTTTCCTGTAAACCTTGGCATTTCATTTATTCCCGCACTATTATGCAAATAAAAACTAAGTTAAAATGTGTTGAAATGATTTATATATTGCAGCTTTAAAAATTCACTTTTGCAGAAGAATCTTGCAAAGGTTTAGAAATTATGAACATACGCTTTCTTATTTAAATTGACAAAATAAATTTAATCAATTTGCAACTTATATAAAATGACATTTAAATTTATATCTATAAATTATTTATAGAGAGTTCCTGCGATTTTCATTGTAAAATATTAACGGATTTATTACATTGATAGGTTTGATGAATAACTTTTTCTTTATTCTTTCTTTCTATAAACATCATTAATCAAATATTAATCGGAATAATTCAATTATCGATATGTAAATATGTATGTTTGCATATAACATAAATATATGAATTAATCGAAGACATCCAGCCGTGCCGCGTGCGTGTCTTTTAACATCGAGTAGTATGACCCACTGACCCGCCCCACTGATATATGCGTGGAGACACACACGCATATGCAACGCGTACGCATGACGTGCAACTAATTTTGATCAAGATTTATGCTAAGATTAATAGTAATGTTTGGCAGCTTGTGTTCCGAAGCGAAAGTGGACGGATGTGCCGAATTGATATGTCTTATTTCATTAATCAACAGAATTTTTCTTCGTCTCTGTTTATACTGAAATTCACTAAGTTTACAACAAATAATTTAGATAAAATTTAAGACATTTCCGTCTTGTATTTATTTTAATGCTTTGCATTTTTCTTCTGTTTCTTTATTTCTTCATTTTTCCGCATTGCGTCAAGAACGGATAAAAACGGAATAAGAGCGGTCACTGTCGCGCAGACGTAAAGAACTTGGAGAAAAATTGGAAAAAGATAAAAATATCTATGCCACACTTTAAGCAAAGACTTTTTCGCGGACGAGTATTGTCTAATGAATCTGTCTAAATCTTTATTATTCTTTTTACAAAGAACGCAGACTCTACTAACACGGACATGATAATGAGTGTATCTTTAATTAACTACTTTCCAAGTTACTACCCTTTGTTCATCGCTCTAAAAAAATCTAATTTTCAGTTCAAAAAATAAGAAATCTGATTCCACCGAGATGTTGAATATTTGGATGCAACAGCAGCGTCGCAATGTCGCGACACGAAGTCGCTTCTTCAATGTGCCAGCTCCTTCTTCCCGCAGCTTCCATGTCCGCAATACGACGATCGAAGTACCTGCAGAGCGGTTTTTGCAAACGCAATTTAACAGATAAGATTTGTTACAGAATCACGAACTTGAAAAAAGCTGCAACGATCATCATATATAAACAATTAATAAGAATAATTAAGTATACAGAGAGAATAATTTTGCTAAAATATCTAAAATTTAATTAAATAGAAGTAATTTTGTTAAATGTTCAAAATAAATTAGGAAACTAAGCAATGCTTGAAAACATTTCAATATTCTAGCAATCAGATTTC
Organism: Atta cephalotes; assembly: GCF_000143395.1. NCBI lineage: Eukaryota > Metazoa > Arthropoda > Insecta > Hymenoptera > Formicidae > Atta > Atta cephalotes. The sequence goes on along the minus strand of NW_012130068.1, from coordinate 1,675,150 downwards.
TAACATCTATATATTCTAACATCCGAGGTTGCTAGAATATTAAAACAATTTTGTTGAACTGAATCAAAATTTGTCATCCCGTGACAATTATACTACTTGTACGTCTTGTTCACATTACTCACTATGATAAAAAAATCATTTAATATCTATTTTTTATCAAGCGTTTAAAGTTTCAATACAGATTGTCGAAATATCATATTGTAGTATAATGTAATATATCGTATTTCCTACAATTAAAATTTGATTTGGAACAGTGTTAAATTTTTTATCCGGGGTCAAATTCGTACGAATAAACATTTCACAGGATCATACAAAAATAATGACAGTGCAACGAGAGAGATCTTAGAATAGTAAACATGGGCAGACTCGCTCTCTTCTCGTGTCTTCATTCGTTCGACGGAAAATATTTCCACAGGACACGTAGTGGTAATGTCATGTTTAGGGCAGGAGGACAGTGAGCAGTCGAAACATACCGAGTTTATTCTCGAGGGAGGTAGGTACGTTCTGACAGGACGAGCAGCACAAAAGCCCCGCCAACAGTAGCCACCTGGATAGCTCGGTCAATCTCTTCGATATCATCTGAAACAGCGAGAAGCAAATTGAATTAACCGTCGGATAATCATATCACTTTCTGCCCTGTTCAATGATAGCTTTGAATCAAATATAGGGATCTAACCATCGTTGGCCTTGTGCTTTATATAAAGATTATCATAATAAGATAACAAACGACGAAAAGTTCTACGAGTTTTATCATTTTGCGATATTTATTTTATATATATTTTTTATCGATTTATTTTTGGCAAATTAAGGACATATTGCGGAGTCGCTGTACTATCGTCTATTAAATTGATTTTCCGATATTATCGATTTAACGAACAGAATGCAGAAGTTGTTGATTTATGGAGGGATGAGCGTTTTTGTACTGCGGAGAGAACTGTGTAACACCTTTATTTCGAGAGACAAATAAATATTACGTACTTGGAATTAAAAACGTGTGTCGTTATTTATACAGATAAGCAAAAAGCTCCTCGAGAAGTTTTTTGTTTATCCATGGAACGAAGTAAACACGTGCATTTGTATTTGTGAACGAGAGGTATCATGTTCCCCATGTTCGTTTAAAAGCTGCAACCCGGCTACGCGATTGCAGAAATGTGATTAATTCGTCTAATTGTGGGTATCCAGAGTGCAGTTGGCCGACGATCAATGGCTAGAATGATGGGCTCGACGTTAATTACAGTCGTGTAAATACGCGCACGCAAAATAATATCTGTTCGACAGTGCAGAATAAAACCCGCGATATCCTACAACTAAACGTGATATAATAATGGGATAAAATATTAGTTTCTACGATAATCACAAATAGCCCGTTTTCTGTTTAATATTACATATGCACAAGTGAAATTAATATTAAAGTCAGCTAAATACATCGATTGTTTTCTATAATAATAAATATATGAGAAATTTTTATATGTTATACTTACTATATTTGTAATATAATCCTTACGTAATAAAAGCCTTGTATAAATGTGAAAATATTCAAACGTACGTTCATCTGATGTAGATATTTACAATGCATTTAATTGTTCAAGCATTTTACACATCAGCATAAATCATCTATTGAGGCCGTGTGCCAAAAAAACATTATTGATTCTGCCAAGTTCTTATATTCTTTTCATAACTTCTCTTGTTCTACTGCTAACGTGCTGTCAGATTATATACGAAAATGCATTATATAGAATGTATTATAATTATATAAAATTTTACACGTAACGGTTCTATATATCAGCATTTACCTAATATTATTTAAATTTGATGAAATAATTGCTTTCGAATTACCGAATATTTATTCAATGCATATGAAAGTCTCTGAAGAAAAAAATTTATTAAATGACACAGACGTGAACATCGCCGATTAGATAAAAAAAAATATATATGATGATGTGATACATAAGAATATCATGAATACATGAGTAACTATGGTGAGTATAGTTTACAGTACTTTGACGAAACATAAAACCAGGTAGAACTCAACGTGACTACATTTTCCGACAAACCGACTGTACTTGCTCGGCTATTCACGAAATATATGAGGACCAATGTGTCCTTTACAACTTCGTGGAGATCTCGATGTCTTGTAAAGTGAGTCGTAAAGACGTTGTTAACTGTGCTCCCTAAAGACTCTCGTTCCACCACCCGCGAAAGATTGCCGGGAGTAATTTCCGACAGGTCGTGACCTGCCCCAATCGACCAGTGGAATCGTCAAAATTGCATTCCCACGACTGAATGCGTAGGTACAGAATCCTCGCCGAATTCTCGCGGTTTTCGTATCGATGAATATCCCCTGAGAGAAAGAAAGAGAGAGAGAGAGAGAGAGAGAGAGAGAGAGAGAGAGAGAGAGTACGTTAGTCGTAGTATAACGTAATTACGTACGGTACGAACGTAACTACGTAGTAAGTTAAGGAGACGACGTAGTTGTCGTTACGACGACGTACCGTAACGTAA
>NW_012130068.1:1662345-1672628 GCF_000143395.1 Atta cephalotes | reverse complement strand
GAGAGAGAGAGAGAGAACTTTGGCTGATAACGAATTTACTGGCGAACGAAATCTGATTAAGGAGACGCGATTGCTTGACAGCCTCGAAAATTCAGTATCGATTTTTGCGTAATGCTGCAGCTGCATATTTTAGAAATATATACAATTTCTCCGAAAGCCCTGCGGACTACATAACGTCAAATTCGGACTCCATTCCAATCTCCAATTTTTAAATTAGAATTGCACATTAAATATAGCATAAATGGATTAAATAATACGGTATTATCTTTACATGCTAAAAAGTGACTTGAACAAGCAACCGTATGATTCTGTAAGATCGAGGACAACTCCCAGGGGCTAGATGTCTCGACGTTCATCGATCGACGAGAATTCGATCGTACCTGTTAACGATCACGTCGAGAAAGTCTTTGAAGCGGGGCCAGACGCGAATGGCCGTAGCGGCTGGGTCACTGTCACTAACCGCGAAAATTATACATTCGCGTACACAGACAGGATTTGCGACTTCAATTGGCAGAGGAAGAGAAAGATGGATAAGAGAGATCGTTTATCTAAATTTTTCATACTTTACGATACAAAGGAAATACACGATATTGCTTATACATGACATACAGTATACGGTCGTATATATATGTATAAAGCGACAGTTTAGATATTCTTCACGCGAACTTCAAACGAACAAGACGGTGACATCACGTGTGTAGCAACATGACATCCGTTCGCATACTAATAATTTAATAAGCAGCTATCTATAGCTTAGAGACATCAAAGACTTATCGTAATCTAGTAATGCACTCACTCTGGGGGAAAGTAGGATATCCTGTGAAATACAGCGTCCTGTAATCTTTGCAAGACTGATTAGGTCGCGTTGTGACTCTTTTGTTATATATAATATTTATTAATAAATTAAATTCAGAGCACTTTCACAAAACAACTTCATAAATTAATAAATTTATTCATCATAAAAATTGCGTTAAAAAGCAATAATATAATAGTAACTTGAGATTCAGCAAAAAATGTCAGATTTTAATAAGTTAACATTCATTTCATTTTGGCAAAAAAAAATATTATGAAAATATTAAATAGAATAATTATAAGTAGCATATCTTGTGTTTTTAAAATATCTTATTTTAAAATATCTTTTCAAATAGCAATGTAATTTCAAATTTAAAAATTGGATAAACTAAAATAAGTTTGAAGCTTTCTTTGAATCTATTTCAAGCATATATTTTAGTATGTATGAAAAATTTCAAATTCAACCGAATTTATACGTTCAATGAGGAGGCAATTTAACGCACGGAATATATTTGTTGCTTATTTAAAAAACTATTCAAGACGATATACACGACAATTTTTTGCTTTGAATTATATAAGAAGAAAAATGGAAATGCAAAAAAAAATGTTTCGTCTCTGCGTCTGTTAATCAACTCATTAAACCGATTGCTGAATTTGATACACTCGGAATGGCTAAAATTCTCGAATGTGCGAACGTTATCGGCGAAGCGCGATCGACGATGATACTTTCACCTGCGTCAGGTGCGAATGAATCGATTCGCTCTCGAGGCTCATCAACGAATCATTTCCCCTGATTATTAACGCATTCTCTCAAGTAATATCGCTTAATGATGATACTTAAAAACCTAAATTTTATTGCATAATTGGAAAAGATTGGGCTCTATACAAGAAAACTATAATATAATAGAAATTTCATCATGATAAAAATCGATGAAATATATATTATTAAATTAGCACATAACTCATTTCAAAAGATATATATATAAGATGTACATACAATTCATTGAATTTACATAATGTCTAAAGATAATGTTCTAACATAGTAAGTGAGAGTTATGCAACATTGAAATTTCGACAGTTTTCGAAAGTTTGCTGTTCGAGTAGAACCAAAACATTATTATGCACGAAGACGCGAGAAACTGGACCATGACAAAGGACTACGTGCTCCGTTGCAGGACGGAAGCTTGCTGAAAGTTGCTTTCGTCGTATTTGCACGTAGAATCGTGGCATAACGAGACACACGTGCTAACGGTAGACGCTGCTTCGGGCGCCGATCTCCTCTTGAACGAGATTCTCAGAAAGAAAGAGATGGAGAAAGAGGGAAGAAAGAAAAGAGAGAGGTGAAACACTCGGACGAATGGGCAAAGGCGACCGCTTTGTGCGAAGCCGCCTTTAGAATCGATGACATCCGACCTTGAAGATCAAATCAGAATCGAATCACGATAGCCTCGATGATATTAGACTTTCCCGATCATGCCGACAAAATCCGAAGAAATTCTGTGGCTTAGAAGCGAAATTTAAAGATAGACAAGAATCTTGATAATAGGCGGCTTTATGATAATTTTACTAATTAAACAAATTAACTAGAGAGATCACGAAGAAAGATACACGCTCAGAGAAGTAAAGTTACAATACGGAATAGAAATTTGAATTAAATATCGGAGAAGATAATTTTGATACACTCGAAATTTCTGATTTATCTAACATACATATATTAATGATAATTAATTATATTTTATAATAGTAATATGATAGTAATTTACCATATAAAATATTGATTCTGCTCTGTAATTATTTTATATGTTTTTAATCACATTCTATTTTTTATTCAAATCTCCTATCTCATGTAATGAATGGTTCATTTATTTGTATAAATAAATTCAAATATTAATCCAGTTAAAATTAATACATCTATCAATCTTGTTTATTTTTTATATCCACGTGACTATAAATATGCCATATATTAAAGAAAGATTTATATAAACAAAATTGTAAAAAAGCTATCGCTAATTATATGTGTGTATATTTACGCAAATATATAATATTTACTCGCGTGCGCATTAATTCTCTAAACAATCGTTAATTAATAATTAACACTTATTTATTTATTTCATGTTTTTCTGTCCGATTAGAATCCGAGAAGAGAAAGTCAAAAGACGTTCGAGATATTGGCTTCTAGGAATCGTGCAATTAATAGTAATTAATCAAGTCATTTCTGGGATAAGACATATAAGTATATTAGAAAATCAAACTATGAGAAATGTCACGCGCGGCTTATAATTATCGAAAAACGATATACTTCGATACATCCATTAAACGGAATTTAATTTACTTATCTGCCTGAAACATTTTATCAGACACGATTCTCCGATTGTCACCGCGAAATTAAAGGGATCGACAATTGTTTAATTAAATCGGTTCGACTAAATTCATCGACGATCAGACATTTTGCGCGCGATTATTGATAAATTCAAGTAGACTATTCTTATTCTTCGAAGTTCAGCTTTAAAACACTCTTTTCTTTTTTAAAGAAATGCCGCAATTTCACTTTGAACTTATTAAGTATCTACGAAAAGTGCGGTAATGAATTCAAAGCACGGATGGAATATTTCCAACTCCGAAATTCCATAATGTCTCGCATCCTGCAAAATCGCGAAAGCCGGTGTGAAAATTCAGTCTGCGGCCGTCTCATTTTTCATTTCATCCGCCAAATACGGTTCCTCTTAGCAGCTTTACGAGTCGTTGGCTCGCTCGGAGTTAATTTATGCGTGAATAGAACGCTCGAAAGAGAAAAGAAAATGGTCGAGAGGAAAAAGAAACGAAGAAAAATGAACGCAAAGGATCGTGTTAGAAGCTTTATAGCACGAAGATCGATTAAAAAGACTATCTTCAAAAAATTAACGCATCACTGAGATCGCAGGAACGTCAATTAGGTATACTGACGATGCTCCAATATGCAAATACCGTTAAATCTTATATACGCTATTTTCCATCTGAAAGAATCTCGATGGCGCGGCGCTGATACTTTCTCATCGGAGAACCGAACTTACCACCAGCCGGAATTAAAAATGAATGAATAAAATAAGATAACGATCCAGTAATTGACAAATCCATTCGAAAAGAGAACACGACTTAAATAAAGTAATTAATCATATGTGCGTACTCAGTGCGACATACTGAAAAAAATACAAAAATAGATACGCGATAAATAATTAAGTATAAAATAAATTTTATTGCAATTACATACATAAATAGTGGCAAGATATATTCCTAGAATATTGTGAAATTTTGAAATCCGTAGAATCATATATCTCTGTAATAAATTAAAAAAAAAACTTGTGTAAGAATACGGGAGATTATATCGCTGTGTAAAGGAGCTTCGCGAACACTTTCTCGTCGATTAATGCTTACTACTAAATGTTCCATCTTCCGCGATGTGCTAATTGCAACTGCCACTTGATTCATTATTAAATGAGTACCCAATGAATCATACGTGTTCTGACATAAATCGTTATGGGAATCAGCACATATAAACCGCACATTATGTCGTCGACACAGGTAAAAGTTCCAAGATGATGCACAATCATAGAAGGAGAACTCTTTTTTTCTCTTATATGACTCTCTTCTCTCACAGATGTAAGTACAATGTATAATTATCGTTTACATCGTTAGAAAAGTATTACGGCGGACGCGATGTAACATTTTTCTTGATTGTTCTGATTATTTTTTTACTACTTACTTAGTTTTTTTTTTTATTGAAGACAAGTATCATTTAATATGACTTCTCGAATGATCATTCGTTATAGTAACAATAAAATTTTAATAAAAATTTGTATCTTATTATTTTAATATATTTTAATCTTTATAATGCTGCTCAAATTGATACTCTCTAAAGATATATTAATTAGCGTTAATCACTTTATCTGACTTCCTATTTTTTTATAAAATAAGATAAAAGGAAATTAAGGATAAGTTAAGCCTCGATTAATGTTTCTGAATAGCACATACATACAGATATTTATGTGATCATTATCACATAACGTTCGCCATTAATTTACTGACAACAACGCTCATTCTTGTCCCACGAGACTGTGCATGAGTTGTCACATGCAAATTAACTGAATCGAATTTCCTGAGAGGAATCGAATATTCGGCGAGGACCCAGCTGATCGAGAGAAGCGATCATTTCAAACAAATGTGTTTGAACAGAAATTCAGTAAGTCCGAGGACCAGGGCAAACCATCTGCTATCCCTTGAGAATCTCAGAGCACGTTGTGGGCAAAGGTTAGGCGTGTGTAAAGAAGCCAATGATCCAGGGGAAAATCCGGCGACCACTACTAATTTCAGGTACAAGGAAGCAATTATCGATTCTTCAACGAGCTCGCGCGCGCTCAGGTGTGACGGCCGGCCGCTCACGAGATCTGTTCCAAGTAGTTTCTCGACTGGATTCGATCAAACGCGACCGTGACTAATTCCCTTAAGGGGTTACATACACCTCTCATCTCGCTTCGCTTCGCCACGCCGCGTGCGAAACGAATGCGAACGTACATCTTCATGTTTCCGCGGGGCTATAACGTCGTAACGTGTTTCTTTCAAGCGCGAACGACCGTATGTCATAAGGAGCGCAAAGAGAAGAGCGATACGACATCTCCCGAGATTGAGTCAGTGATGCCGACAGAAAGATGTTGGTCGAAAAGCCACAGATCTGTCTCAACCCTTGACATCCAAGACGTACTACATTTTGTGTGTTCCATTGAAGCTATTTCCTTTCTAATGCGCTTTTTATGAACTCCGTAAACGAAAGACAAAATCACTAACTATACTAAATGATGAATCGTTTCTCCTCATTTCTTTCTCTTGTGGTTAAAAGAAAAAACTATCTTTACAAAAAAATTCGTTCGTTCCTAACAGAGTAAGAAAGATTGTTAGATGGATATGAATGATATTCTTAAAAAGTTGATAAAAGAAATTCGAATTTTTTTATAAGACGTATAATTTATTTAACATAAAATATTTTTTTCGAAAAAATTTTTAAAATCTCTAAAAATTCTACGAATATACTTATAAATGTGATAAAAATAGTAATGTATTTAAAAAGTTGATTTCTATTTATTTTAATAAAATATTTGATTGCTGCTTGATGAACGATGTCTTGTCTGAATTAACAGATATAAATATCCGTTCTCAAGATGTTTTTCATCGATCCTTAATTCTTTTCAGTATTTCTTCATCGAAAACATTTTAGATAAACTTTCGTGAAATAATTCATTTAAGAAATCTTCAAAATTTAATACGCGAATTACATTCATCATCCAATATGTATAACTTCAGAGTATTCGAGAACATCGGTTCTTGTCTGAATCATCTGTTAACAAAAATTCGCTAGCTAGAAAATAAAATAATTTGAACGCACAAATGTAAATTGCTGTACAAACAGAAAGGTAGAAAGAGAAAATGTAACGGAAACGGATTTAAAGCGAATTACGGATAACATATGCAACGAGAAAGTAATGACACAAATCTGTCACTTTTTTGATAATGAGCTCGATAATTTAGTACTTAAACACGAAAAATCAAATCTCTTGAGTTGCTCTCGCAATTCTCAATATATACCATAGATACAAATGTCGTATTGAAATTCGACATCTTATAGCCACTTCTATAATAAATTCTCACGTTAATTATGTCGGTAAATACTGAACTCGCGATAAAGAAGGAAGGAGAGAAGAAGAGAGAGGTGCGAATGTGCACCGCGGTTTTTCTTGACAGGCTCCGGCGCGGCGCGTTTCCGTTCGATTCTCCGAAAGTCGAACGGACGTAAGTGATGGTTTCCGACGAAAATCCCCGCGGAGGAAGAATGATTTACGATCGATTCGGTTCGGGAAGGAAAGTCAAGCCGCGGGGGAGCTGCACCGCCACGGGTCGACTTAATGCACCGGACGAAACCAGTGGGAAGAGCTTTAATTATGCAGGACGTTTCTGAATTAAGGCCACTCGGCTTTACGGTGCCCGTATATGCGAGGCATTTTACATAATAGCTCCCTCGCGGGGTTGGAAAATAATGTGCTGAGAAGTCAAGTCGGTGGAAACTATGAGAACCATGAGAACCATGTGTGTACGGCGGCGATGCTATCTGCTTTCACACTCGAGAGGAGAGAGAGTTTCGATGGAGCTCATCTTTATCACTGTTATCGCGTGACATAAATTTTACGGTATTATTAGTATTTTACAATATATCGCATTATGTGCTATTTGTAAATAATTAAATATTTAACTGGAACCGTATATTTCCCAAGGAGAACAAGAAAGTCAAAATAACATTAATTGGACATCATTTTTATTGATCGATTATCGACCGAATTTTTTTGTCACGATTCGATTAATATGACTTGTTATTTTGACTTGTTCTTCTGGAATTTATTTACAATCTCGCGAACAAACGCTAAGAAATAAATTTTTCATGTAATTTGCGCGCGGTTCCAAATTCATTGGCCGAGTGATTTGCGATCGAGAAGTTGAAGCAGATTGCGATAACAAGTTACGGTTAGAATTTATGAGTCCTATTCCCCTTGGCGAACGTGCCGGAGCCGAATTTGAAACTGGGTGGATAAGTTTCGCGTGTAAACTCTGGGATCGAAGCGGGCCCCGAGACAGCGTGGCCCCACGGTTTCACTTTATCCCTCTCTCATGTGGACCACACAGCATCAAAGGTGCGTGTCACGCACACGGAACTCGTCGTCGGTATGCGTGCGAACGCTCGCGCGCCTCCAACTCCGGGCCGCGTAGACCTCCAACACGACGACGGTCAAATCTACGTCGATGAGAATTAATGCGAGCCGATCGCGGCCGGCTGACGAAATCCCCGTTCGTGAATGAAATGAAAGTGGTTTTCCTTTATCGATTCTCGGCTTGTTCTGTGTTCCCGACTGTACGGCACTGACGAATAATCCGGACTAGCGAATTGATACCGGGAGAGCCTTTCCCGTGGGAGATTTAGGAGCTCCAGATTGGAGAGCCCGATTGCGCGGATTCGACGCGAGATGCAATTTCAAGATTATCTCGCATATTAATAAAACCTGAGGCACCTCAATTTGCGCACCTCACGAGAATATCGTTTTCTAACGTCTAAAACGCGATATTTTATGCCCACTGTCTGATAACAACAAACGAAACTCGTACGATTTTTTTATCAAAATTCAAAAACCTCATCGTAAAAACGTAGCAAAACTGATCAGGTTTTTTTGTGTTAATGAATTGGTAAAATATTATTATAACGCTGTGCACCATACAGTAATGTTACAAAAGCAACATCGGTCGAGGATAGTAATACCAGCCATAACTACTATATTTTTTTTGTAGTATCCAAATATTTGCATTTTTGACAGTGTATTTAATACTCTGCCTCGTAATGATATGGCATCATTTGTCGACCACATTGCTCTCCCGTTAAATATACAAATGTATCCTTTTATATCACGTGCATTCATACATGAAAATTATTCACAAAATATTTTTGATTAAAATACTTCAATTTTCATAATGACGTATATTTAATGACTTTTGTCGTAATTGGAACAGCTACAAAACTGAAAGCAAACCTAATTCAGATCATCTGTAGCGTATTCTTCCCTTTTTTTTGCCTCTCGAATCGTCTTACGATTAATACGATCGGCCCAGTATTTTTTACCTCGTTCCCCATTTATACTCTCTCTTTCCCCGTTTACTTTTATTTCGTAGCGCGCGATATCTAATATTGAATCCACAGTAGAGAGTAGTTTCCACTCCTCACGCCACCTTGGCCCTCCCGGCCTGCTGCAAATTTAATGACTCCGCGGATAATCGTGAGACTACTTACGGGCGAAAAGTGGCCATTTACTTGCGGGAGGATATAACAGGATTCGCCTTTAATTCCCTCGCCACATTCCACCAGCCGCGCTTAACGCCCGACCGTGTGACCCGCTTACCGTGTAAAGTAACGTTGGACCTCCCGGCCCTCTCAAGCTTTTATCGCTAATTTTTCGCGATATGTTTTCTTCGTGAGAAACGCGGGCGATCAAGCTGTTAATTAATCGAGACGCCACAGAACAATTAAAATCACTTACTCGCTACTAATTGTTCTCGCGTTATAAAATGCGAAAAAGCATTTCAGATTTATTCATCTGCTAGTTAAGCTTCTTTTCAAAGAATTTCCTCTCATTCGATACGCTATTATCAAGAAATTCCGCTGATATTATTCAAACGAATCATTTTCTAGCGCTTAGTCTGCAGCAATTTAAAGTAAAATCTTTCATTTCTCAGTCTTAATGATAGAAAGATTTGGAGAAGTGTTAACAATCAGGAGCAGTAGAAGAAGTGCGCAATTTTATTCAATTTTATCAAATTAAAAACATATTATGTTTCGCTGTGAATACGCAACTTAGTAATTTGATTAAATTACATGGAAAATTAACGAGAGAGTTAATTAATATAATGTAACATAAAAAAAAATATGCAAAGTTAAAATATTTTATAAATATATTGTATTTTAAATATAAGTATATTAAATTATATATATATAGATATATAATATAACAATACAAAGTTATAGTAAATATACAAATATAAAGTTAAATAGTCTATACATATAGAATATTTTAACTTTGCATATTTTTGAAAAAGTAATAAAAAAGTTTAAAAAAGTATAATATAAAAAAAAAGTATAAAAAAGTTATTAAATTTATTCGGCTTTCGTTCTGGCTGGCTATAATTAATCCTACACTTGTATATTCATTTTATATATTTATTTTATATAAACCCTTTCTTTCCATACGTGTCAAAATGGACCCCGGTGACCGAACGCAAAAAATGCGTCACGAGGAAGCCACGCATCGTCGCGAAATGCGGCGGCAACCGGCCTATATTAACTACGAAGGCGTATCACGTATGCAGGCCGCTGGGCCCGGGCCCGGGCCCACTTCGCCTCTCTTCTCTTCGCGTGCGATGAAATTTTCATCGTGCCGGGGCTCCGGCTTACGGGATACGCGAGCTCATGCGAAACCGTACTGATCTACAGTCCCACGAAATCTTTCACGCAGAGGCCGGCCGGCACAGCGCGAGCAACAAAAGTCTGCAAAAGCGAGAAAAAGTTGTCGGTCCTCGACGAGACCATGCACCAGCGAGACGTCGAGATGAGACTCACGATCAGCTTTGAGAGCCGAATCAATTCTTTGGCCGGCGCCGAAGCCGATGTAGTCATGATTGGACGATATAAAAAAAAAGCTCGATGCAAAATCAAGGAACATTTATGTAATAATGATCGCGCGTGCGCGTATGTCCTCTTCAAAACGAAAAACTTAGAATATGTGCTTTTATATATATATATGTGTGTGTGTGTGTGTGTGTGTGTGTGTGTGTGTGTGTGTGTGTGTGTGTGTGTGTGTGTGTGTGTGTGTGTGTGTGTGTGTGTGTGTGTGTGTGTGTGTGTGTGTGTGTGTGTGTGTGTGTGTGTGTGT
>NW_012130068.1:1647636-1662325 GCF_000143395.1 Atta cephalotes | reverse complement strand
CGTAGGTTAACGTTAGTGTAGTGTAGTGTACGTAGTGTAGTGTGTGTAGTGTAGTGTGTGTGTGTGTGTAGTGTAGTGTGTGTGTGTGTGTGTGTGTGTGTGTGTGTGTGTGTGTGTGTGTGTGTGTGTGTGTGTGTGTGTGTGTGTGTGTGTGTGTGTGTGTGTGTGTGTGTGTGTGTGTGTGTGTGTGTGTGTGTGTGTGTGTGTGTATACACGAGTGAGGCAACAAATTTTCAAACCTTTCTATATAACTCTTCTAAATTATATTTTATAAAAAATTGCTATATATACAAAAGTTGCAATACAGTTTTGAAAGACACGTTATGTAATGTATTTTTTTGTAGCTAAAGATATTTAGAGATGTATTTGCATCACACATATTCTATGCGTGCTGCTCCACCCTCTATGTACATATATATATTTTTTTCATATTATTCTTTAAAATAATTATTTTCAAATAAACAGATTTTTTTCGATAAGCGTATAGATTTCAAATTTTAATAATAAAGATTTATAAAAAGTGTATATACTTTCATAATTGCGTTTCATGAATGAAAGTATTATCTATATAAATGGAAATACAAAGCATAGCAAATACAATAGCAAACAATATGCATTCGAAATTAACCAATTATAAATCAGCGAAGCTGAATGAATACTAATTTATATAACATAATAATTATTTTAGCAATTTAGCAAAACACTCCCACCCCCATCCAATATAATTTGTAAACGAATAATTCGATTTAACTAAACTTTCTCTGAATCGTTTTGATATTTCAACATGTGCAATCAAATTTATCGAATTTTAAACGTTTTGGAGTAAAATTATTTATCGCTTTGCTTTATTATTGTAGCTACAAAACTCGCGATAGAATTAATGTAAAAATGATACACTGCAAGAAATTATCTAAAAATATAATATTGTGCTCACGCTATATAACAGTGAGATATATAATATATATTCACCCAAAATATTTTATATCAAACGAATATATAAATTCAACAGACAAGTGATGGAAAATTGGAAAAATTGATTGCAAATCCTAAAAATGGGAAAAAATATAAACACAAAGTTACAAATAGATATATTTTTGTTATTTCGTAAAACATAGTGACTGAATCGTCTGTTAAATATTCTAGTATATTGGCCAATTTTAAACGGGTTCGTGTGAACGGCACGTGTGGAAGTAAATTTAATCCTCAAAAATACGCGGAAAACGCGCGAGGAAAAAAAACGTTACGTGGGAGACCAGCGATGTAAGCGTTATTTATGAGTACGAGATTTTAACGCAATTTCATCGGCGAAAGCCTAACGAGATTAAAAAGAAAAGAAGAGCCAATGCGTTCTCATCGCTTCCAATAACACTCTGTGAAATGAATCGCGAGAGTGTGCGATGCGGCAAATCGGCAAATGAGAGAGAAAGAAATTGTTCCGTCTCCGGAACTAATAATAAAATGCTTCCTGCTAATCGTTATTTAAGACTCGCCATAATATAAATTCTACATTTATGTGTAGAAATTAGAAAATATCGCGTGGACCATTTGTAATAGACTCTCTGCAATTCGTGTATTTATTTTCGTAGCATAATTACCGTTAATAAGTACCGGTGAAATAAAAAAATATTTTAATTATTACTTCGAGAAATCATCAAGTAACGAATCATACAGTTTGCGAGGATTTTCTGTGCTTCAGTCGGAATCGTGTTCTGAATAGGGGTCAAGATTTACATGTTCTCGCTCCTTCCAGCGACGAGGATTTCTCCGGTTCTTTTCTAGGTGGTCCGTCGTCTGATTGAAGGAATGACGAAAGTTATGTGGGCTCCCGTGAGTGGCATCGATGCGACGCATTGAAATAAATTCCACGCGCCAATTCCGTCTCCGAATTCATTTTATTCCGTCAGCAAATTTCAACGGATCGTCCGCGGATCGCTAATTAAATTATTTCTTCGCGCAATTCTAATTGCAATATGCGGTCCTACCACGCGGTACTTTTCAACTGGAATTTCGTTATCAAATGCCGCTATTTCTGTAAAGGTAGAATTAATAACGCTCCAAAAATGTGCGGCAATGCATTGGAAGATATGCGAGAATCATACGTAAATGTAAATTAAACATGTAATCTACATAATGATATATAAATAGTGAATTGCGTTTTAATTATTGACTTTTGCATGTTGCGAAAGCAATGATACATAGGATCGTTATTAATTATCGTTGATAATTAATATATTACGTAGTATATTTCTCTCTAATTAGTGAGAATAAAATTTATAGATGTTACAGACATTTATTCCTAATTTATTTCTTCGCGCCGGTATACTGTTGAAAAGAAAATAGTAGGCGCTATAAAATTGCAATAAATGTCGAGTTAACATGTAATAGTAACATAAAGTGGCATAAATCTCCATTTTTTAAAGAGAATATATGTATTTCTATTTTTACTAGACATCGTAATATTGTGTCGTAATACCACGTTACATCTTTTTACAACCAAATAAAAAATAAACTGCTGTTATTAGTATCTCGCGCAATAAATTTGATGTATTTAATTTAGATATTTCAAACTTTCTCAAATTTTTCAAAGCTTTAAAGTTTATAGAATAAAATAAATATCATGATCTTGATGTCAGTAGGGCAGATGAATTAATTACTTACTACGTCGAAATGCATCGTTAATTATTACATTTTTGTGTAATTGGTAGCTACTAGTATCGTAAATCGATCATCTACGCGTATAGCATTATTTCACCTATAAGCCCTTTTATCAACAAAAAGTCTTTGATGTATTAATTTAGTATGACAGAGCGAGCGTTACAGATCGCAACGCGCGTGCCAATGTGAATTATTGTTAATGTTTGTCTGAGTCTCAGTACGGAATTTAAATTTCGAATGTGCATAATACCTGTCTTCGTTAATTTTCACGTGTTACTCTAGCATACAATCGGGCTTATTGTTTCGACTTGCACAAATCGCATCGTTATGCGCGACCATCTGTGGACAAGAATTAATACAATTCGTTTCGCATGCCAATGGGTATATATATGTATATGTATATAAATATATATATATATATATATATATATATATATATATACACTCCAGTTGCATAACATTACGAATATTTGCACGCAACATCAAATATTGTTCGTGCAAACAAAACATATAAAAGTGACGATTTTCCAATGAATACATAGGAATTATGAATTCGGAAAATATTAACCGTTTTTTTTTTATTACATGAATCAATTGTAGAAAATACATTGAAATATTTCTTGTCCATTTTTTATTTCCACATATTAATATTAAATGCATATTTTAAAAAAAATCTTCAAATATTATTTTCTTTTCTTTTGCATCAATTTAATAAACAACACAAATAAGTAAAAAGTATATCAATTTATATCAAAATTTAAATAAATTCTAATTGGAGACATTAATGCAAAAAAATTCTTTAAATTCTGTTAAAATAATATGTAAAAAGAAGAAAGAAGAAAAAATGAAGTAACATATCTATGTATATGTCAACATTTTTTCCCATCTATAGTATGTCACAAATATACTGTAATCGAATATATTGTAAGCGATTACATATTGTACTTAACATTTTATTTTATAGCTGTGAAAACAATTTAGTTTATCTAGAAATACAAGATAAGATTTGTGAGAAGAAATGCTACTTGTAAATAGCAGCTTGTATTATATTGTGACAACAAACAACTTCTTCAAGCGCACTTATTGATGTTAAGTGGCGATATACAAACATCTGGGTACTTTATGAACCGCCCGCAACATTTAGACTGTTAGAATCTATATCAGATTATCTACTTACTTTTTGTGACAGATAATCGCCATACAGCTTAAAACATGTCGCGTAAACGTTTGAAATTGATCGATACTAAGACACACTCTGTACATATACATATTATTCGAACAATGATATTCAAAATGTATTATTATTCAAATATTCCAGAAATTTAATATAGAAAAACTTTAATATTCACATTTTAGATACTTACACATACGATAATCCTTAATTTATTAATTAATGTCCCAATTCCTCTGTTTGCTTGCTATCCACCACGTTGGTAAGACGTATTATATCCACTTTTGCTATACATAGTATAGTTCAGGGATGTTGTCGGAGGATGAGTAATAGCAAATATTGCAAAGCTCCCTTCTGCTGTAATATGATGGGAAGTTCGCGAAATAATTAAGTACCCGAGTACTTAACGGTAATCTAATGTCATCTTAACGAGTGTAGGATCGATAGTGCCCATAATGAAGAAGTTACTGCATGTCTCCCATATTGTCCTGTCGTGAAAATTGAGGAGGCGTGTTAATCGAAAATTGAGGTATTAGGGAAAACTTAATTGTTGTAAGCATCGCCATCTCCTAACCACCTAAGAGTTGTTTCGCCTTCAAAATTGCAGTAAAATTTTCTTTATCTAATTGCGCGCGCGGCAGATGACCCTATCAAGTTAATTAAAATTAAGTGTACCAATATAAAATAAATTATAGTAAACATATAGAAGACAAAACTACTGTAAAAAAATGTATACAATATTTATAAATGTATAATTTTTCTATTTCATGCGATTTGAAGCCGAAGCTGAGCTGCAATGTATAAAAGTATAGTAGAATATGAATGCAATTTCAACAAACTCCATTAAAACTGCAAATTGAGTTTATAGTATTGAAATTCCGTTGTATCAACAACGGAAATGTAATCAAATTTCGTTATAGCAAATATATGCTATTCAAATTGCATTCGATATAAAGAAATTTTTAAGAACAAGATCCAGATATTCAAAAAGACAAAACTAATAATTATTAAAAAATCATTGATATCCTAGTTATTGATTCAATTGACGTAAATTCAATTGACTAAATAGGACATATTCTAATTGAAATATCAAATTTTTCTCCAATTCGTATATTCAGAAATTTTTTCAGGGATTCCGAGATCTTCTATAAATAATGCGAGAGACATGTCCTCTCCATTTTTGTCGGCTCGGCTTAGTTCGTCCTGAAAATCGATTTGCACTCCTGACGGCCTCTTGACCCGTTACACTGCTACTCTCGGAAGATCTTTTGGAAGGTTGATATCATCTGTGGTAACGACTAGAACTATATGTTCACCTATTGGACACACTAATTGGATTGGCAAATAGCGAACAAGATGAGGATAATGTATTCTCTCAACAATGAGACGTACTACACAAATTTTCAAATCGATACTAATGTGAAAAATTCCAATAATTTCTTAAGAATTCTTCTAAAACATGATTCGCAGAATTTCTGATGAATACGATTAAAATACGGTAGTTAAAATATGGAAGTGTTTGTTATAAGGATTTTATCTTGCAATAAAAGAAGCCATCATCCATTCTTTTTTCATTTAAATTTTTTATTTAAAATGTAATTCAAATCAAAATTGATGCACGTTAAAAGCTCATGTCATAGATATGAAAAATTATACAGATCGATTTATGTCACTGCATGGCTTCGAAAAAATATTTGCATTCTCCATAAATTCTTTACAGTTTGTTATTCTACTTAATTCTCCACCATGACACAGTCAAATGTACCCCTGATACCTAGAGATTGTAAAATACCCAGAAAAATTTGAAACAGTGGCTGTGTTGTTTGCAACACCGGTTAGCAGTTGACATTAAAAAATGGAAAAGAGAGTTGGAGTTGCGTACCGACTCGCGAGTAATAAAATATAATGGCAGTTTTATTGCGCTAGCGTCGTGTAGCGCACTTACATCACTTGAATTCAACCATAGTCGAGAGTTAAACTTGTTTTGTCCCATGCGCCCTGCGGTTACCTTCCTAGCATAAGACACTTTTTACTCCGATCCAACATTTCGTGTCGCTGTGAAATAGGTCACTCTAACTCGTGCTGGATAAAATTTTTAGTACGCCCATCGAACTTGGTCATAATTTCTCGTTTATTGTCTATTTTGTCATATTGAAAAAACTGAGGCCATCAAGATGAATCGAATGGTCAATATGTCTCTAATATTAATCTCATATTAATGACATTTCACATTAAACAATTAAAATAGACAATTAAAATAGACTTTATCTTATTATTTCTTTACAAATATATATATATGTATCTTTAAAAAAATATATAATTTACCTTTCTAAAAATTATAAATTTCTTGCACAAAATCAACTTTACGTATTGTAATACTTTCTCCGCAAAAAAATCTTAAATGCTATTCATTAAGTTTGACAAAGAAACATAACTTCTTACGCGGAATACATTCATTTATCACTACACCATTAGATATCGAAGAAGCAATTTGCCCAATCTCTTAAATTAATTATATTATTTTTTATTTCTTTGTCAAGATGTAAATCAATCTATTTCTGATTAATTTCAAAGTAAACATCATATCAACATATGCACTTAGTAAATAATAAAATAAGTCAAATACATTTTCTTGAGTTAAACTATTTAATTCATCCATTGTTTTCGTAAAATTAACGATAATAAGTAGATATAATAAGTAGGTTAGCAGCGACAATCTATAGATATAATTAAAAATAATTCCAATTAGATATAATTTGACAAATTAACAGAGCAAAATATATCATGTAATCTGCGTGCAGATATATATATCTATCAGGATAAAAAATTATAGAATCACGTTTGTAGCCTGAGCAACAACGTTCACATTCTTCAACAAGCTGACTATTCTCAGCGCACCATTGTCTTTCGATAGCGGCTTCGCTCGCGGTGAAGGTGCCCGTGAAAAGTCTCGTTATAAGGGAACTCGGAAAACTCGTGGTGGGCGAACAATTCGCGGGAGTTCTCGTGAAATTATGTTCGCGCAAGCAGCGTTTGCTAGGAGAAAAACTGTGAAGGAAAAGGAGATAGGATGCGCGGCACCGCTTGGTTAAATGAAAAATTGAGCTTCGCTCTCAAGTCCCGCGCACCATCCGTAAAGTCTCGAGAAGCTTTAGTACGGGTGAAGAGTTTCATCGCGTTTGGAATTCTTCGCGAAGACGAAACCGTCTCTAAGTAATAACGGCGGTAAAATCACGAGTTTCCACAGCCACTGCAAAATAATAGGAAAATAAATTGACCGCCATTCAGAAATGAAATTTCATTCGCCTATAACCATATTTTGCCCATGACAAAATATTGGTTGCGGTATTTTACGGGTGCCAATCAATCGCGATTGAAATCCGCATTCATGTTTGCCTGCGAATGTAAATACGGCGAAATAATTGGCTCCGTTCCCTATAAATTTCTCTGCTTCGGTTTGCCAACTCGATCGGTGCCAAAGTTATCTTCAACTAAAGCAAGAATATCCGCGGACTAGACTTGTCTGTTTTCTGACTTGTCTGAATAATAAAGGTAAGATCGTTCTCTTCATTGTTCGTCTTCAAATAATCAGAAAACTCATTTTGTTAACAATGAAAGTAATATCCATCGTAGAATAATTAATTGTACAAGAAATTCAACGGCTATTGTTGGAAAAATCTACTGGAAAAAGCTATAATACTACTGATCTATTAACTCGTTCAGTGCGGATGTAATCGTTATTTATTAAAATACTATCAGCAGGCAATTAAATTTTCACAAAGTGGAATTGCAGAAAATAGTAGCGAATGAGAGCAAGTATGATGAGTTTGTGCTCGAAATAAAAAAAAACGGTAAGTATAATAGATCAAGTTTACAATTCTGTTCTAAAGAGCTTAAATGTCAAAAGCGGGCTCTATATTGAGCTGAAATATGAATCTTAATGGTGGAATTAAAACCAAGAGAGCGGAATATTCGTCGTTGAATGTTTGCTGATGAAGCGTATGATATAATTATATTGTATTTTTAATTGTAACTATCGTAAAAATAAATGAGAAAAAAGACGAAAACAGTTATTGTTTAAAATAATAATATCACTTCACGGACATCATAATTCCCAAGGAATGGAAGTAACGCGTTACTTTTATTGTTACTTTATCATAATAACAATTGATAATGACTTTGCAAATTTTATAACTGTAAAGGTAATACTAGGATTAAAAAAGTCACTCGTTACTTATAATGGGTTGGAAAAGTTCACTCGTTATTGAAAAAAACTAACTTAACTAACGCGTTACTTTTTAAAACTTGTAATGCATCGACACGTTACTTTTATTCGTTATTCATTTTAAATAAATAACACATAATAGTGATGTGTTACTTTTCAAAAATAATTTTCCTAATCTTAACGTTTAATTAATTATTGTTACCGTCATAAAAAATTACGATGTCATATCAAATTGTTACTATAAAATATAAGCAATAATAGCAAAAATAACGATGTTAGTTACTCTCCATCGCTGACAATTCCGTCAAAAAATACTATAATTCCTTATATTAAAAAATTCCTATGAATGATTAAGCGGGATGCAGATATAGTAGACCAGAAGAAAGTTAATAGCACGCGATACACAAGAATGAGATCGTGAAGGTGCAATCAACGCAAATCAGCGGAGACGCATCGTCTGAACAACGTGATTCACTCGGAAACGAGAAAACCCTTAACCCGATATCACGTAATCCTGCAACTCACGAACTTCTCCCGGTGGTGAGGTTACCCGACACTTTCATATCGGTGTCAGGAGATCTCCGATAACGCCACGAGTTGCGACACGCGGTACATCGCGCGTTTCATGCGCGTTGTACAATTCGCTTGTATCACCTTCGTGGGATTCGCTCATTCGTCACGGCAAGCGTCGACAGCGAATCCGTATCGAGGATCATCACGCCCGCGAGTTATCACCGGTTGGAGAACGATAATAAATGTGACGATGACGAGTTGGCGGCGCGCGTAAAGAGACACGAGAGCAACGACGTGCCAAGCATCCACCTCCTCCATCTCCTCTTTAGTCTCCTCGTTGGATTTATGAATACCACTGGGTGTAAAGGGATCGTACTTGCTTCCTGGTTGTAAAGGGAGATATATGGGACCTTATGGGACATCGTACATTAAACTGAGAACGGCCTTTGATGGTACTTATATGTACATGTAATATCGCGAATTGTTAAGTATGTGTTGGTAGAGATACGTTATATAGCAATAAGTTCGGATATTTTGATAGTTCTTGATAGCCTTTGGTAAGAGAGGGAGATACAGTTTAGAGTTGCGATAACACATAATCAGAACCTCAATACTCAAGATAATATATTACACCGAAATATACATGGAACAAACAGTTTTGCTAAAATATTTGAAAATTTAGGTAGATACAGATCTAAAAATAAATCTTGTTAAACTATCAAGTGTAGAACAAACTGCTAGAATGTTGAAAGTTTTTATAGCATTATTTATTATGCATGAGTTCTTTATATAATTATTTTGATATTTCAAGAAAATTTTCAGATCCACTACTTAAATTTTTTTTAGTATCTACTTAAATACTTTAGCAAAATACTTTAAATGATATTAATTACGTGATTCAAAAATTTCATTTTATTTTGAATATATAGAATATGACAAACATAACGTTATCTAAAAAATTATGGTTGTATATATAACGATGCGCATAAATATAAATAACAATGGCAGTTAAACACAAAAATAAATTTTCTTGCGCCCCAGGTGCTTTCCCAGTTCTATTTTCTTTGTAGTGTAATAATGGCAAACGCAAAGGTGAGGATTGTGCACGTAGTTCATCAAACGTAATTAAGTTCGTGACTGTAAGAATGTGGCATTATCAATAATAATATCGTAGCTGTTTTATTTTTACGATGCGCGAGCTACACACTGTATCTTATTGCCGCATGGTTTTTAATTAAAATTCACAAGCTAGTTTCACTGAAGCGCTGAGCGAGCACATTTCAAATTCGCCAGACAGCTGACTAATAAAACGCGCAGCAATGTGCACTGTGTGAAACAATTCTCCTCTTTTAGAAAAAAAAATGACGAAAGTTAAACTAATTTCGCAGCCGAATAAGCGCGGCGATATTAAGCTCGTGTATATGTGAGATTTTCGAAAACGCTTATGGAATATTTGTCGATAGCGACATTACAATGCTATTATCAGGTTGTTACCGCTCTGCTTTTCCGTTTAAATAGCAGACAGTAGTTTAATGAAGCAGGCAAATATATGTGTGGTTTCATATACAGTTCATATTTCGTCGCCTCTAGCGAAACTGTGTGGATATTTAATTAATCTCGCTTGCAATTAAGCGAATCTCATATTATAATTCCGTTAAAAATCGGGAGCATGTCTGGCTCTACCTCTCGATAAATTTTTGCATACGCATGCGCTGGCTCTTCTGTGAAATATAATATGTCCCTTCTATTGAATCGCCCTGTTAGTATGAAATTTTAGGTTCTTTGAGGAACTTGAAATCAATTTTCTGCAGCAAAAAACTTTTAGTGCCAATTATTTATAACTCACATAAAAATCTATGTGCGTAATTTATTTTAAACAATTCAGTTCACTATTTTCAATTTCGTTTTCCTGCGATGAAGTATGATTGGTAGTTTTTTACGAGAAGCAGCATTGAAAAATGTGAACGCGGATTGTTAACGTGTCACAGAAATATCCATATAAATGTCGATCGACCATGTCGTAAAACCCTGGAAATTCTCACAACGGAGAGAGTCCGGACCTTTTGATATTCCGTGTGATCGACTGCTGCATATCTTTCACATAGTGGAGGAAAAGCTCAAGAGCTGGAGAATTCCGATTTCCGTGGCGATCGGAACGAGACCGAACTTTGGCACTCTTCCTGAATGCCGATGAAACAGATGCAATTTCAGGCGCACGAGAGAAGCCAGTAGATTGGATACAAGGATAGTGGCGGCGTCACAACTGCGGCAGTGATCGAAAAAAAAAGATGCTCGACCTAGTTCTCTAGGCGGTTTCTGCACTGCGTATTCCGTTCTGTCGCGCGTATGATCTTACAAGTTTAGCAACGTGCGAGCAGTTTAACAACGTGATTGTTCTCAACAGTGCACAGTATATGTAGAGGAAACAAGCGCAAAAGCTGCTTTGCACACAAGCATTTGCGGAGCCGAGTCGTGTCGCTGAGATTGGGCGACACTTACGGACGAAGAACTTGAGCGCAAAGTTTCTAACATTACTGCAACGTAGATACGCAAAGGCAATCTTAAACTGAGTGTAAACTAGCGGTGGAACAGTCCTTTAATGCAGGATTGCTCGCGAGTAACTCTTAGACATCGTGTTTCACGGTATGTATTATATACGGTACATTCTTCTTTATTTACCTAAGGATGATATATACTTAACCCTTTCAAACCTGATTTTAATGGAGCCATGTTAAAAAAATTTTTTAACTCAATTCAAGAACACTTTGGTAAACAATTCATATTAAAAAATTAATTTTTTTCAAAACTTTAATTATTTTTTCAACATATACATTATTATATCTGATCTTAGATGATGTCGATAGAATTAAATAATTTGAATAATGTCTTCAAATTTGATGTAAATTACTATGTACACAAGATCTGAAGAGGTTAAGTTTAAAACATACCATTCAATTATCCTTCTATCAATCATACCTGCAGGACTTGGTCTCAAAGTAGCTTATATGTTTCCAAGTAGCTCATATGTGTAATTAAATACTTTTGCTTCTTCTCTTTTTATAGTTGATGTAATCTTCTCTCTTTGATTCAATTTAATCGAGAGTTCGATCTCCTGTACTTTTGTAGAATTTTATCGAGCTAAGTGAATATCTCGATGTTCATATTTAAAATCATTTTACCCCTGTAGTTTGGGATCAAATCTTTCATGTTCTGAATAATTTGATAACTTGAACTTTCTATCGCAAACTTTAGTTAACGTTAAATAAGGCTAGATTTTCATCAAGTTTTGTGCTGACGAGAATTCTATAGCAGTTTTAAGCACAAATCGCACCAGATATACATATAATTGCGAACATATATATATTCGCGTACAAACGAGTGACAGGGCTGTTACAGTTAACGCAAATGCATTCGCAGCCGTGATTAATGCCAATCAAGCGACGATTTCGCGTTCTGAATTCGGGATCCGGTTAACGCCAGGAATCAATAGACCCGCAAACCGAACCGATTAAGGATGCACGGGCGAGTGGAACCGCAAATCTAGAAATGCAACGTGGGTGGTGTTTCGGTCTGAATGCAGGATGACTAGAATTCCATAACTAGTTACATTACAATTTTACATTCCTGCGCCCATACTGTAGCTCTACTGTCTTATTGGCCGAACGTCATGTACATAAAATATATTCTTGACAAGAACGCTACAACGGCAAATAGCTCCATCGATTACACATTTATCATCAAATATATAACACGCGGATCATATCTCCATATTTATGTATTTTAAATTCTTATTTTACATTTTTTAAAGATACGCGATATCGCAATTTTTCAAAATTGCGTCTTCTAATATCGTGGACGAATCAAAATTCATTACAATTTAACTATTTATTACAATCTAGATTCATTTAATTCCCTTTCGTAATTAATTTATGTTTAACTTCTAAAGCTGGATACATTTTGCGGAAAGTTTTGTAACACTGAACAGTAAAATATTTTTTATATGGATAAAAATAATAGAAAATGACAGAATGGATATAATATTGGCTTAGCCCAATTTTCTAAGCGTTTTCCCGACTAGATGATGCTTCATCTAGGAAGTTCGCTCGGAAATCGATATATATGTCATGGAAAAGCCATCGAGTCACGCGTGCAACGAATTAAACGGTCTTCAAGCTCATTAAAAACGATGGTATATATCAACGATTTACCGCATACAAACATGCGGATACACATATCTACACACATATTTATACATACAACGATCGTTGATGACTACGCGTGGCGATATCTGTCTTCGCTTAATAAGATCGACATCAAATAGCCATCGAAAAGTATACTGTCAAAGTTTCTCCTCACCCGACAACGAATACGAATCGATTCCGCTGACTAGTAGTCTATGAATAGCGCAAAATCCGGATTAAGAAATGGATCGAACGACCCTGCGGAGCAGGAGGTAAGAGTAACGTGGCGTCGCCCAGCAGGATGCGTTTCTCCAAATGAGATATATAAAAGTTTGCGAAAACGACGTGACCTATATATACCGAAGGAATCTTTAAATCTTCGCGAAAATCTTCTTAGTGAGTGATTCCTTATTAAAACGAATGCAGCTTTTACGATTAAGCATCGTACGCTTCGTATTACAGCGTTGTTTAGAAAGTGCCCTAAATCTAATATACGAATGTCCTTTTCGCAATCAATTTCTTCAATTCAATCAATTTAGCGTAATTAGCGTAATTAGAGTTTTCAATTTTATCGATAAATAATTATTGATTAATAGTAAGGAGCTTCTTGCGAATTACAATGAATTAACATAAAAGATAGAAAAAAAAACGATATGTTCTAACTTCTATAGAGATACATAAGTATGTCGTGCTAGAATATGAGTGATCCGAATAATCCTATTATTATAGATGGTTAACCATATAATCCTCTTCCTGATTATATTTTCAAATTTCACCGAAATATTCACTGAGAATAAATGTCTAGTACCTTTAATACTAAGCTTCAAGCTCAGAGGAATACGGTTGTGCATCTAAATTAGAGGCGTGTAGTCTTGACAAAGCTACAGAATAGTGTGCAGAGAGGTTTCCTTAATTTTCTCCTATCATCCCTTAACTGCACACAGAGCATCATGCGAGTTTACGAGCGTCGACTGCGCTTCGTAGCTTGCTTTGACCACTTTATACTTGTAATACAGTCTACTTTAGCTTTGTTCTCTAATTTTCAAGAGAATATCCAAGAACGTATCCATTTGCCTATTGTGAAATCATTTTTCGTGAAAAGAAATATTTCTGCAAAGAATTCTGTCAATCACGAAAACGTAGGTAGGACAGTAAAATAAAAATAAAGAACATATCAGAACATTTTCTGCGTAAATCATTTTTGTGCAACATTTTCACAGAAAAGTATTCACTAAAAAGATTATAATACACATGGATACTGTTGTAATACAAAAATATATCTTACAAAATTTGATTATTGGCAATCATGCTCGCCAATGCACAAAGTACAACGAAAGTTATTTAATTCTTTTGTTTCCAGAGTTGTCCATGAAGACAGAAATCGTCGAAATGAAAAAAGTTAAAAGATTTAATTCCAATTGTTTCCTAAATCATTTAAAAACTTGATGCAATAACTGAACACTCACCATGATTATCCTGAATCGCACTCTTTCCTGAAGAAGTCCCCGAGGGTGTCCGATATCACTTGGTTAGTTCAAGTCCTCTCCTAGAGCACTCGCAGCAGCTTCTTCTCGCACATTGTCGCCTTTTTCTTCAATCCCTTCGCCTTTCACAGTTCTTTTCAAAAGCTAGATCAGGATATATTGCTGCCTTGTCCTTTCACGATTTCCTGGCGAATGTGATCGACATTCGCATGGGATCCCAATGAAGGGTCGATCCCGCGCGGATCGCGATAAGCAAGAGAGAAAGAGAGAGAGAGAAAGAGAGAAAGAAAGAGAAAGAGCGAGGAGATATCTCAAAAGCTCCGCTTCACACGAAGCGCAGTGGAGAACTGAGCGAAGTGCCGGCCGGTCGAGCAACCAGGCGGGCTTTTCCGAGAGCGGTTTAACCAATCGCGACTTCTCTCTCACCCCCACATATCTTTTGCGCTCTCTCTCTCTCTCT
>NW_012130068.1:1644601-1646526 GCF_000143395.1 Atta cephalotes | reverse complement strand
CGTAGAGACGAGAGCGCCGGTCGCGCACACGACGGCGTTCGTACGTAGACGGTTACGTAACTACGTCGACTCTCTCTCCACCCACCACTACTACTTTGTTCGTCTCTCTCTCTCTCTCTCTCTCTCTCTCTCTCTCTCTCTCTCTCTCTCTCTCTCTCTCCTTCTCTCTCGTGCTCCCTTCTCTACCGTCGCGACGCGATAGACGCACCGTTCGCCGGTCTTACAACGAGTTGCTTACCGCCGCAACCCCCACAGGTGTATAATCTTTCTACTAGGGAATACATGGTGCATCCCCTAATTGAAATCAGCAGAGAAAACTCGTGAAAATTCGTGATACGAGTAAAATCTTAATTTTCATAAGTTGAGAGTTCGATTACAAGATAGAAACATTTTACCGTATTGCGATCAATAGACAATTGCATTTATACAGTCAGTATAATCTGATAATGTTAGATATATGTATATATGTATATATTGCAGTTATATTTTAATTTTTCTACTACTAACAGTTATTAACATTTTGGCACTAATAACTACTGTGGTTTTCATTGGCAATTAGTTTTGTGATTTATTCTTGGAACCAATTAGTTTTGTGATTTATTCTTAGAACCAAGGAAATAAATTTATATGTTTATATTATTTAAAATTCTAATTGTACATTGTATTTTTCGGAGCTATATTTTCGTAATTTGCATGGAAAAATAATTTTTAACTTTCGCGAGTATTCAGTTGGAAGCTGTCTAAATCCGAAATCCGCACAGCCGGAAACGCGCAATATTACCGTGGAAGTTCAACCGCGATTGTCATAAAATCACAAGATTTTCAGAACAGTTGGATTCGTTCTAGCGAAGTAGGTTAACCAATCGTGAATTTTCCACTCGTTCGGCGCCCTTCTTCTATTTCTTATCTACACTACCATCGCGTTGCTCATAGAACGAAACGAACGGTTCATCGCACCTCTTCTGCCTGATGCCGATCTCCTCACCGGAAATTAAACGTGGAAACAGTACGGTGACGGACCTCAATTCGCGAGATATTTTCAGTCGTCGATTTTCATCTGCGAAACAGCGGAAGTTTCTCTAAGCAGCTCTTTTCGTGTCGAAGCTAATTCGAGGAAAAAAGTCACGAGAAATGCCCGACGCTGTCGAATATAGAATACTCTCGGCGAAAATTTGTCTGGGCGTTTCACGTAAACGTAAACGTATGTGGTTCGTAACCATGGTGTCGCCTTTCTAAAAGAAATGTAAATCCTTTCAACAGCCAACGGTTTTAGTCTGTTTACCTTTGGAATTCAGGCGCGGCGAAATTAGGACGGGGAACATTGGAATACGCGTAAATGTCGACGATTCGCGCGATGCAGTCTTGTTCGTCGCTAATAAACTAAATAAACATAATATAATTTAAAATATAATATATAACTTGCTGATGGTGGACTCCAAAGAGAGTGAAAACGTTCAAGATTTCGGAATAAAGTTGCACATCTATCAAATTGAAGTATTTTATTAATACCTATTCCCGCGCTAACTCTCATCAGCCTTAATATTGTTATTTATTATTTTAAAAAATAATCTTATTATCATATATATAATTCGCAGTTAACATGCTCTAGCATGTGGCGAAACGCGTGATTTCTCAAATGGCAGACAGGATATTCGCTTATTCTGCCGCTATCGATCGTGATACAATTTTACGAAGAATTTTTCGAGCAATTTCCTTTTTGCGACATATTTTATCTTCACTACAGCAACGAAGAAAGTACGATCTTTTTTATCCTCGGCTCAAATAGGCTTTTCCTATTAGTAATCGCGATTAATGATGCGATCGACGGTATTTCGGAATGATGGCGTGCAAGAAATCGATAGAGAGAGAGAGAGAGAGAGAGAGAGAGAGAGAGAGAGAGAGAGAGAGAACGACGACGTACGTAG
>NW_012130068.1:1639713-1643153 GCF_000143395.1 Atta cephalotes | reverse complement strand
AGAGAGAGAGAGAGAACAAGCCGAACGTTATGGAGGCGATATGATAGCAAAATTACCGACTTCGATATGAAAATTGAATAGTCTGTTGCTTATCGGCATAATTATCAATCGTATCATAGTCTTGCTCTAGTTATCTCTTGTAAATGGCGTTGTAATTTTGCGTCGACTTATTATTTATGAAGTAAAGAAATAGCCATTGGCTAATGTAATAATTTGATATAAAACATATACTATGTATAAAAAATAAATATACATAACATATACATTAAAGAAATTTCGCTCTTTTTCATTAAAAAGCCGCTATATGTTGATAAGCCGCTTATCTAATGAAAAGAGCAAAGCCATTTTGTGAACGTCAGACATTTTAATGAAACATTTTAATGATTATAAATCTCACACGGCATAGATATAAATTTTCATTCAAAAACTAGATTTGTTACGCCCATAAAATTATTCCTGTTACGCCTACAACTTTCTTCCTTCCTTCTTCTCTTTCTTCAGAAAAAAATTTTGTTTTTATTTTAAGGAGTTTTCCATCAGTACACGCGTGTACGAGATTGTAGTTTGTCGGGAAAATTTTCTCGTTTATAACGTCACAATATAACTTCTCGTGGGAAGCCAATCGCTGCAGCCCGCATATAGCTAAACCAACTACCATCATGAAACGTTAAACGACAAGTGCAGTTCGCGCGAATAACAAAGTTTTTCACGCGAAAAATCCAGAAGACGCTTTTCAATAACGTCGGGAATTCCGTTTCGGATTGAGCACGATCGTCTAGCAGGGATTCACCCGTGAAAACGTGCTGTGTCGTCGTAGATTCGGACCGCGTCGTCCGTCGTGCTAAGATCGAAGAGAAAAAGAGGACGAAAACAAAGCTCGGATCGTGCGCGCGTCTTACGTGCGAACCGACGTCGAACGAAACGTGATCGAGGCCTCACTTTCGAAGTCAGTGTCTGCAGCCAGTCGCTTTCCTAACGATTGGCCCGTGTGCTTTTATGATGTCCGCTTTTACGTGTCATTTATTTTCATCGGCTTTGCTATTCACATTTAGCATTATATTTGTCTATATCTGTTATTTTTTAATACTAATAAGATAATAAAGATGATTATATATACTATAAAACAATTTCTTAAAAAAATCTTGTTCTCTAACGTTTGATTAAATCATAAAATTTACGAAAAAATTCACGAAGAATCTGGAAATATGAAGAGAAGAAAAGTATTTATAAATATTAATACAAAATGTGACTTCACGTCTATTTCATTCGAATTTACCTACAACTTCTATTTCCGGAGGTAGATTCGACCGGGAATATCGACAGAGAAATTCGAGTAGTAGTACAAGTTGAATATGCGGGCTTCGAAAATGTCAAACATCATTCCGCATTGGGAGTTGAGAATAGTATGATATCGTAGGACTTTAACGCAAGGGCGGTAATTGTTGCGAACTCGATATCTTGCTTGCCAGAGGCTCAATAACCTAGCTATGTTAGCATCTCCATAACAAACTCCTACCTTACACCAGCAATTAATTTGTTTTGTATGAAAAGCAGAATTAAACCATCAAACTAGTACATGCTCTAATATACGCAGACAGTTCTCTCGCTCCACTTTTCCATTTTTTTTTATATCAGATCAAATTGTAGTATACAATATTACAATCTATAATTAAAAGAGGATTAAGAATTGAGTCTACCATTCAATTTAAATACGACAAATTTGATGATTATAACTTTCTTTTTTTATAACCTTATGTACAATACATAAATTATAAATAATATACTGAGAAAAATGTACTATATATTTCAATAAATATTTATTTATATCTTTTTTCAATTTAGTAAATATTTATTCATCGTAAATAAATTTTAAATTAATATTATTCAAACAAAAATATTTATTAATATTTAGTACATTTCTCAGTGTATAGCTAATCAATGTACATTAATATTTCTAATATAAATATTAATAAATTAATAGATATTTATTGTTTATTTAATCAATACACGCATGGCAACAGTAGACCTCGTTGATTTCATGAGAATTTATACCCCGAAGCTGAAAATGCACAAAGCGATTAAGAATAAGAAACATGAACTAAAGACGTAGATGATGATTAATGACGTATCGGTCATGTATCGCGTTCACGCTACACGTCTGTCCGCTTTCTAAGTCATCGTTATGAATACTGATCTCGGAGCATCGTTCACCAGAAGAATAGTGGAGATTTGTGATACACTTCGTATATGAATGCAAAATATATCGGTAACCGGAAATGGATACTAAGCTCATAGCCTCATACAAGTCATACTGACGCGTATAGATTTTACTTTCATATACTGCCGTTGCGCACAGGAAACATAATTATGGATGAAACCCCTCGGCAAGAATTAAGTTTATGAGTCTTTATATCTATTAAGCAAATATTCAGCTTTAATGGGAATTAATAAATTGCTATTTATTTAAAGCCACAAGGCAAGTTTTCCACGGACGAGAGACCATCTGTGAATTTATCTAACTATTTAATTTACTATCGTTTAAAAAAAAACGTTTTAACACTGATATTCTATTAAGATAATAACATTTTACATACGTTTATCCAGACAGTAAATTACCGGTTTATCGTTGTAAAATGTGAGATACATGTATAATTGGCGAAAGGTTTATTACGGCAAAAATATATGAGAAATGATTTGAGAGCAAGCGAAATGTATTTCGTTTGCTTCTAGTCGCCGCAAAAATGAAATATTACGCGCACGTTTTTTTTCATTCCCAGATATCTCATTTCAATATCTCATTTCGTTTTCAGCCTCCACTGAGTGGCATATCTTGAGAATTCGGCGTAGAATTATCGTGGCAAACAAAAGTAATCTTCCCGTTTTCCCGCATGTTTTCGACGTGTGACACTGATCGACTAATGGAGCAGAAATGATCGAGCATTCGATCTATATTCCGTTGTGTTCGAACTTCGCTTTCGAACACACGATCCTCCTTAATACTCGAGTCACGCTTTGCGAAATCTCTCGAAGTCTCGTCGATTTATTTTACCAAGAGTAATTCGTATTCTTCGCAACATCCTTCTCTACTCCCGTGAAATCGAAATAGTGATGCTGCTCACCACACAACACAAATCGATCTTTAACCCTCTCCACGGTCAACCCTCGTATATTACTTTTCCGTCACTTCATATATATTTCGTATATTTTCACTATTGTTTAACTAGTAGTGAGAAAGTCAGGGTAATAGTAGTATATCTTTCTCATTTCCTCTTTTAATAAAATATTCTATTTAAATAAATAAGAGAGAGAGAGAGAGAGAGAGAGAGAGAGAGAGAGAGAGAGAGATATATACTCTGTCTTACTAATAATAATATGTATTAGTAGTAGTATATTATTAGTAGTAGTTATTTATACTATTATTACTACGTTATAGTACTACT
>NW_012130068.1:1620995-1639693 GCF_000143395.1 Atta cephalotes | reverse complement strand
GAGAGAGAGAGAGAGAGAAGATATAATCTCTGTCTTCTAATATAAATATGCTTAGATGGATATACTTAGATGGATTTTATCATATTTACACGTTATGCATTACACTGTGTCTCATTTCGATGTTTCTTCGTCATCAATTATTACATAAAAATTCGATGTTGAGTAAAAATTGTTTTTAATTAAAAAACCAATCTAATTAAAATAAAAAATGTCAAATGTTGATTTAACTATGTAAAATTATTTCAAATCAGATGTGTTAAGATGTAAAATAAAAAAAATAAGGCAGCGTATTCCCTAATTTAATTTTAAAAAAACTTAATAATGTTTATTTCTATACTATTCATCTGATATAAGTAAATAATTTAAATATAAAAGATTTTAAATTATCAAAGAAATTTAATTAATTTTAATATCCTTATAATAATGTTTTAGCTAACGTATATAAATAACAGTTAAATGTTCTCAGACATCTCCAAAATTAGCGTCATTAAAACAGATACAAGTTTCTACGAAGAATATTCATTCATCACAAAAGATGACTATCGATTTAGCGTTAAATATACCGCCTATATTGGCACGAACTTCTACTGAAGGAGATGCGTGCAAGAGTGCGACGTACGACGTAATGAACAAAACCGGTTTTCGATTTTACAGGTGGGCGATACGTCGCGCTACTCGTTCAACGAAAATCTAAAACACTTCCCCACTAGACATTCTTTGATATGTAAAGTAGGTCATATCGGAAGAAACGAAAGCGATTTCCGCATTAGTCGTCAGCTGATCATCGTCGCGTGAAATCCATTAGCGCAGAGCATTCACGGAACAATTCGATCTAAATAAATTAAAGCGATAAATGCGGAATAATTGGCAAAAATTAATATGCAAATTATATGTAACATAAAAACACATAATGCGTATGTTATCAAATCGCCTATTGTTTAATAATAAAGATAGCAGAGCTATTATTTAACGTAACAATCATCCTCTGACCTAATTTCGAATACAATTTTTCTCTACAAGCACAGAAATAAAAATGTAACTGCAAATCAATAGTTAGCTGCAGATTTATAAACTCTGTTACAGCGTATAATTAATCGCAACATAATTTAACGATTGCCACGTGGACGATTTTCAGCTCTGACACAGCTACAAATTATCATGTATGTATAAGGCAGACGTTACAAGCGTGAAGAGCAAAAGAAAGAAAGAGAAGACTTTATTAGCTCTTTCGATTCTCATCAATGGTTCTTAAAACTGTCGACCGCACCTCCGTTAGATTCTTCAACTCGCCTGCTGCACTTTCACCGGTCATTTATTTTCCAAAAACGTACGCTGGCTGTCGGCATACTTTTAACGACTATCGATTCAACGACAATAGAAACGACATAAAAATAATATAAAATTCAAAATGACGAAATTTGTAATTGATCCAAGAAATGAGAGAACGTCACATTTCAATTAATTTTCACCATTATTAGAAGTTAATAACTATTTATTTTCAAAAATGTCCAATTCATTAAGATTCAAATATGTAATTATTCAGAAAATTACTTATATAATATTTGTAACATTTTTATAAATTAATTTTTGAAATCAATAATTAATGATTTTAATATACACGTATATAATTTTTTCATAATTCTGCCGTTTTTTAACTTTCAACACTCAACACCTTGTATATTCATAATTAAGAGCTACAGTCAATTTTTGTGACAACAAAAACTATTCAAAATTGATATAAAATAATACAAAAAAGGTTTTTTATTATTTATTTTCTTTTCTAACGCATGAAGAGAGAATTTTTTTCAATCACGATTGTAATATCAGAATTATTGACGTTTATTTTTCACGATGAATAAAATAAACTCGATAATAAAAATACAACATAAAAATACAAAATCTAAATAATGGTTGCAAAGTTTATTCGGTAACATATAACTGCACGTGAAAGGTATATATCGCTAACAATTCTGTACAATGTGAGCACACAAAACGGGAGCACACAGTAAGATAATCGATTAGTCAATTCCCGCAGCTCCACTTAGGTTAATTAATTCCTCTTGTCGTTTAAACATACCATCTATCGCTTATAAATAGCTGAACTTCGTGATCAATCCTCTCATCAAGTTCCACGAATGTAATTTCGTAATCGGTAAATAAGATCAGTGTATAACGGTTAATCGAGGGTCAGCTAATTTACTATCACGGTCCATGCATGAACGTTAAGACATAACAACAGCTTAGCGCGGTTAAATATATCGGGCTCACCGTGAAACTGTATTAATTCGACGGCTTTTCGTCGATCGATCGACGGTAGGAAGTTCCGAGAAAATACGAGCGAGAGGCGAGCAAGATTGTTATAGAAAGCGCGCACGATAAATCTGACGTAAAACCGCGCAAGACGTGCTTTATTGCAATATTAAAAATCTTGACGAGACTACCTTTCTCTTGATGGACCCTTTATGTTTAATGAAACCGCGAATTGCATATAACAAATGTCCGTACTTAGTTTAAATCGCGAAATTCACGATTCGTTTTCACATGCAGATCTATTAAAATTGTCATTATATTGCTTGCTGAATCTTCAGTCTTTCATTCGTGTTTTATTCTTTTTTACTAATACATTCCTTTGTGATGGAATAAAAGATAGTTAAGTCTAAATGAATTATTTTAAGCAATAAAAAGTGTTATGTTACGTCACGTAAGATAGATCGACAAATATAAAATTAATTTCAAAATGCTCTGGCGAGATAAAAACAGAATACTGAGTGCAGAACATCTAGAAACAGAACGAGGTATATCAGTACAGTCAATATGTAGTATGCGTACACGTGATGAACAGAATAACGCTGCAATACAATTTGCCGGTACATATGCATATGCAAACAAAAAACAGTCAATTGTATATGTAGCAGCCAAGAGAACTTTATTAACATCGGACCATGTATGTGATACAATATCGTTCGTATCGTGCAGTTCGTTGTAGATACTGCTGCATTCAATTACGAGAGTGCATCAGTAGGTCGACGTGCTTCGCAGGAAATGTCCGAGGCGCGATCGGTGCACTTTACAAACGCGTGAAATTATATTAATTAGTTAGAAATTTCGTTTTAGGCAATTCTGTCAATTGAAATAGAGTGTGTTAGCTGCAAAAAAATTCCCCGAGAGTTCCTCGAGATATCCTAGGTTCAAACTACAGATAAGATTAGAGAATTTTTTATAATAAAAATGATAAATAATTATATTAAAATGAATTTTAGAATGTAAATAATGTAAACGTTATATAATATGTATATCGTAAATTCGTAAAAAACAAGAACTCTACGAGATTATATTTATTTTTTTCTACAATTGAGCCGCGAAATCAGGATAATACAGAAAAGGCTGACTACAATTTATTAACAATGAACTTTCGTTGCACGTTGTTTTTTGCTGTCACTTCTATTTTTTAAATAAAAACTTGCGAAACATACTATAATATATGCATGAACATACACGGACGTATATATGCCATACTTATTGATAATCGATTATTGACATTTCGCATCCAGAAAAAATTATTTAAAAAATAATATTTTTAAAGAGACATCAATCGCATAATTTAGACATAAAATTTTGAAAACTATTCCAAATACAGAGAAAATTACATAAAAATCCCTGATCTTTAAAAGTAAAAAAAAAATTCTTCGAAAATTCTAGGTTTTTTAGGTTTTTTTTTTCCAGGTAGTAAACATCCTGATTCTTAATTAATCATTGAATGTAATTAATAAGAATAATAATTGTCGAATAAAGCCCTGTTGGTATCGTATATTAAGTCAATCGGACATGACAAAGTGTATGTACGTGTTCCCGTAAGATGTCACTACTATCATGGAATATGCAATTCCAAAAATATCCATTTGCTATTTGCGTCATTCGGCTCGGTTTAGGTTGAGCTAGGTGTCATATCGACCGACCTGTAGCATTTGACAGGTGGTACACACCTTGTCATAGCATTGATAAAAGCCGATGTGTGGAAAAGGCTAACGCTCGAAAATGTTACAGAAACCTGTGTTTACGTGCTTCTTTGCGTTCGTGATTTTTTTTAAATTCACGTACTGTTATGATGTCAAGAGATACTCGTTGCTAATGCCAAACGTGAAGCCGAACACGGTAAGTATATCTTTTAGTTTTTTGTTATAACGTACGAATAACACATACATATACGACTGAATATATGACATAATACAATGTAATTATGTGATAACATATTGCTTTTGCTACATATAAAAATAAAGTGTACAAAAGTCAAACAAGTAACACTCTTTTTGCAAATACATTACATTTAATTTTAATTTCGTTTTTAAGAAAATTTATACCATTTATAGTGCTAGTTTATAATACAATAATCTTTTAATTTTTAAATATAATCTTTTTAATATAATAATAAAAATTATATCTGATACATTTTGTTTACAGCCTGAGTTATATTTATGCACTCCAGTTAGGATAGACTATGCAAAAAATTATTATATTATTGGTTTTGAACCAAATGCAACAATGGAAACAGCTCACCATATGCTTATCTATGGTTGCACCAAACCGGGTAGCTCAAAACCAATTTGGAATTGTGGAGAAATGGCGAATGCTGGACATTTGGCAGATACTGCACCCGCTTGTAAAGAAGGAACTCAGGTAATATTAAGATCACCAAATATATTTTACAAATATATTTTAGATATTAATGAAAAAAATTCGTTTGTTTGTAGATCATTTATGCATGGGCAAGAGATGCTCCTAAATTAGATCTACCAGAGGGAGTGGGGTTTAAAGTAGGCGGCGATTCTCCCATAAAATATATTGTGTTACAAGTACATTATGCACATATTGACCGCTTTAAGGATGGCAGGACAGATGACTCAGGTGTATTTCTGCATTATACAACACAAACAATGGACAAACTAGCTGGAGTTATTTTGCTAGGGACAAGTGGAGTCATACCACCTAGATCAACAGTACATATGGAATCATCTTGTCCTATAATAGAGAAGAAAACTATCTATCCATTCGCATATAGAACGCATACGCATTCGCTTGGAAAAGTCGTTTCTGGCTATGTAGTAAAGCCGAATGACAAGTGGATTGAACTTGGAAAGAGAGATCCACTGACTCCTCAGATGTTTTATCCTGTTACCAATAAAGTTTCAATTACGTATGGTGATAAATTAGCTGCTCGTTGTACAATGCAAAGTACGCGCGATAGAACTACGTTTATAGGTGGAACGAATGAAGATGAAATGTGTAATATGTATATTATGTATTATGTCAAGGAAGGCACTCCGCTTGAACGGAAATATTGCTTCACCGCAGGGCCTCCTTTATATTATTGGAAGCAAGAATTAAATAATATTCCTGACAAAGAGGCATCTAAGTTATAAAAAGGTAAAGAGTGTTTGGCATAAATAGATCGATTCTATATTATCATAGAGAATTAGACAAAATCTAAACGTTTCTGCAGATTACGTGTTTGAATGCATTTGAATCTAATTCGTTAATGAGATAGGGCCCACATTTGGGGACCAAATCGTCCTAATATAATTTATGGCAGATCTTTTATAGTAACTTATTTGTTTATTATTTTAATGTATCTTTTACCTATTCAATTTATTCTATCGTTATTATTTGTTCAATTTTGTAAAATAACTTGAAACTGTTGTTATCTCAAAATGAATGTCTACCATTTATCCAGCATACGCACAAATTCCAAATTAATTTCTAATCCAATTAATTAATTTCAAATTAATTTTATATATTTTTAAGTGATTACAAATATTTTGTGAATACTGTAATCAGGGTACATTGTACTTACTTTACTCAAATTTTCTTAAGGACTCGATATCAATTTATATCTTAGAATACTTCTTCTTGTCAATTTTATAAATGTGACATATGATCATTCAAATTATTATATTGTAATAAATTATTCTATACATTGCTGATTAACTGTGTAATAATACACGTAATTCGTGATAAAAGAAAGCCTAAAAATTGTCTATTATAAACTTACTTATTGGCTAATCAATTATTGCGTCGGATTTTGCAATATTTTTAACTGTAAAAACATTTTAAATTTATATAACTTAATTTCAAGTTTCATCATGTTTCATCTGATTAAAATTATTACTTATATGTATATTAAAGCGCCATGCAAATGTGATATAAAAAGATAACGTTAAATTTAGACTTAGTTTCAATTACTATTTATTATTACATGCATGATGTTTGAAATATTTTGAAGAAATTATTGGAGGCATTGTTATAGCACATGCCATATACATTCTTGTTTATTTTAACCAATTTATCAATATAGCAATAGAATTTTAGAATTTGAGAACCACTCTCACATGACACATTCAAATAATTCTACGACTGATAAAAAAGAAAAAACTGTTTATGATTCATTAATCATAGTATATATGTATATATGTATATGTATATGTGACGAGAATGCTATTTTCAAATGTTACAAAGTCCTTATTCTTTCAATAATTTCTCTGGACTGTACATATGTAATGCTCAGGAATCTCTACGCCTTCAGACTGCGTATGTTAAATAAAAAGATATAGATATAATTGTATTTAGCGCACTTTTTTCGTGATATCATTTACAGATAATATTTATTTTCGATAATGTATAAATGTGGCAACTGTCTCTGAAAAAAATCTAATTGTGAGACATGTATATCAATAAATGACCTATGCAAAAGTTGTTTAATCTCTTTTCCATATATTAAATAATAAGTTAATTTTATCTTTATTAACAAAATGACACTGCTAATAATCATTAATTTAATTTATATAATTTTTTATAATTTTTTTATAAGTTTTTTTTAATAAGTTACTAAATAATAATTGGGTAACAAATGAGAAGGCTAAAAGTCATTACAATTGCTTTGAAGTATTTGATTAACCAATCAAAAAAGGCTTCAAAGGCTTCATTTGAGGAGCAGATTTTCAAAATGCGTTTTGTCCAAAATTTGTAATTTTCAGAAAATGAGAAAGAAACTATGCATACAAAAAAATTACGTATTTTACAGAAAATAATAATATGTCAACTAGTAGGACTATTAAACAAAATTGCTTAACAATTGCTAAAGATGTTAAACAAATACATACATTTTATTTGTTTCTAATTTAAAAACATAATGCACTTCAAAATATCTATGTGTTTTCAGCATATAAATTAACAATGAAAAAATGCTTTCTGAACATCTCGGAGTAGCTTATAATATAAGTCATTCAACACTGAACACTACGCCATTTTGAACTAAAAAAAAATGAAATTTGAACAAAACACACTTTGGAAGTCTGCTCCTCATTTGTGCTAGCATCACGTTCACTGTATTCAAAACATATGAAATTGATGAGATATCACAATTTTATATTAACGTGTAAATATAATGAAATTCAATTTATAAATTCACTCACCGGCGTTGTACCCTAGCTAAGTACGCTTTTAGCTGCACCTGAAAAAATTAATAATTCCAATTAATTTTGAATTTCATACGCCGACATTTTATTCACTTCATGTCAATTGATGGACGGAATAAAAGCCTAATAACAAAATCTTTATATTAATAAAAATTAAAATAACTTGCTACTTTTTCATTATACATAAATGAATATAAAATCAAATAAATTTATGTAATGTCTTTAAGAAGTTACATGTTACAATATTTCTCTATTACAATCAATATTATATATAAAAAAGCTAATCGCCAGAAAAAGGGCCTAACTAGAATTGTGCCTATATTCCGCCCATCCTTACAATTATATATATTATCTAATCTTTTTTATTTAATTATTTCAAGAAATGTTCAACGAATATTTTACATAAAAATATT
This sequence comes from Atta cephalotes, assembly GCF_000143395.1. NCBI lineage: Eukaryota > Metazoa > Arthropoda > Insecta > Hymenoptera > Formicidae > Atta > Atta cephalotes. The sequence continues at coordinate 1,631,811 of NW_012130068.1, read as the reverse complement.
TCTTAAAATAAACATTTTCGAATACTTCAATAAATTTTTTGTAAGTAATGCAAGTTATGCACATATTAATTCAAAAAGTAAATCTAGATAAATCAATTAATAGCTCACCAACTAGGATATTGTAGTTTACTTCATCTCCTCGCAAGTTCCTCCTTAGAAATTCCAGAAAAGAATGAACACCGGATACGGATGCTTCACTATGCACAATTTCAAAACTTGATTCGCGCGTCATCGAAGGGCGATTTCACGCTAATGATTGCGTTCAGCAAACTCAACTTGCGGAGCAAATCCGTGAGCGCTCGCTACTATTGGATGCTTTAGAAGAATATATGAATAGCAGCGAGCGCTCCGCAACAGTTGAGTTAGCTGAACGTGACAAACGTTGCAAAGTCCAAATGAATCACATTCGTCTTGCGACGTAGATTATTTCCGTTGAACGTATATTTACAACGATCTATTTTTTCGACATATCACGTCTCTAATATTCCGACTATCCAAAAAGAACGTAGACTCGGTATTGCGCGCCCAAAACAAAGATCAACATTTTCTTTCTCGCACTCATTTCGATGTTTATATCATATTCGGTCTCGATTATATACGACGAACTCGCGGCAGTCATACACTCATCACTTTAATCGGCACTCCCGACATAAATTCGCGCCCATAACGCGTTCCTGACCGATAAATTCACGATTAATCATGGAGCAACTGCCTTCTCCATCCGAACTAAATGAGCCGCCGAACTGTCATGGCGGCCGAAATCAAGGTGCCTTTACATGCGAACGTCGAGCGTCAGAGCATGCGCAGTTATATATTAAATAATAATTTACCGAAATATATTGGATTCGATTACGCGCTGCTGATAAAGGAATCATGTAGATCACATTACAAATGTAAATTTTAAGTACTATATGTTAGAATAGCAGTGTAATCTGTAATGTACGTAACGGCCACGCGCCTGCGCAATACTGACATAATTTGAAATATGAATTGACGATTTGAATTGAGAGTTAGACTCTTTTTTTGCGTTTTTGAACAACTACGACAATTTAGTCAATATTTTTTTAATAATAATTTAAAGAAGTGTGAAAATTTACGTACGAAAGATGCAAAGAAAGAGAACTTTGGAAAAAAACATTGTTAATTCAAATTGGCGCACACACGTAGAACGCTTTGCAAGCTGTTCTACAGTCCTGCGTCGGTGTATGTAAGTAACAGTAAAATACAAATGTAATTTCAATTGTGTGGACAATTAATTTACATTCAGTATAGATTAAAAGGACGTCTGTAAACGTCGATTATAATCAGTAACTTGTCCAACTTTATTTAATTTGTCTAAATGCTTCAAAGCATTTTTTAATTAGCTAATTAATAAAATTTTTTTAATTGGTCAATTAAATACTTCGAAGTAGCCCGAATACTTGTAGGCACACAAAACTATAAGAAATTAATCATAGTTAATTGTTTTTCACAATACAAAAAAGATATAAACAAACATACAAAAAAGATATAAACAAGGATAAAATAATAAACTATGAATGTGCTGCACTGTGCAATTCTCTAATCAGTATTTATTGTGGATATCATAATAAAATATCTTTGCAAAGCTCACTAATTGTAAAACTGTTTATGAAACTAATCTAGTCAAAGTAGCATATAAAAAATTATTGCAGTATCTTAATTAATTACATTACACATAAGCCATTCTTAACATATACATATTATTGTATGTATATACATACGTATACGCTTTTCTATACATTTTTCTGGACGAAATTCCACTGAGCTTGTAACGATCGATGTTTTCCAATTGAATCTCGTCATGAGATCTTTACAATTTGACTAAATAATATTAAACTTCTGATCGCATGTTTCTTTATATTAATTACGCAGATCCAGGACTGTTTCGAAACAATTCTTTCTCATAACGATAATTTTATATCATAATTTGGTTTTCGTGATGCTGGATTGCATCTCAGAGAAACGCCACGTGGAAAACACTGGTGTAATTAACGTCATTAATTATGCTATAGACATTGATTAAGTCGATTTGATGGCACGACAAACTTTTCGCTGAGAAGAATCGAACAGTCGCATCTTGTATCATATAAACTGCGATGTAGTTTATCTTTTGTTGATGTATATATCGCGAATTTGATCCGTCAGCCACTCGATCGCCGGCTGCAGGCCCTCGCCAGTTAATGCATTCGTCGCTCGTATGTGCCAGGGTTTATTTTGTATTCGCTCGAGTCCAAGTCCAGCGACTAATTTTACGGTGGTCAAAGAATCGGGTAGGTCCATCTTGTTCGCCAGAAAGAGAATGGGTATCTTGCGTCCTGAAAAGTTTACTTCTGCTTTCAAGAAATCTCAAGTCTTTTAAGAAATTGTCAATTGTGAAATACGAACATTCGAAAGAATCTAAATTCTAAATCTTTTAACTGATTGTCTATTTTGTGTTTCTGTGTTAAACGAGCACTTGCTATTCAAATTTTATCGTCTATTATGAAATGTACCTGCAACATCGGGATGCTGCAAGAGCATGTCCAGCTCTTCTTTCACAACAACCAGTCGCAGTTTATCACTGCTGTCAATTATGAAGATGATCCCGTGGCAATCTTTGTAATAATGCTCCCACAATGATCTATGACGGTCGTGGCCCGACATATCGAATGCGGTGAAACTGACATTTTTAACTGAAACAATTTCGGCTTAATCGCGCCAATGAAATAAAAACAAAGCCTTAATAATATATTACGCGAACCATATATTATTATTATGTATTATATGTATATCAATTTGTATAATTTTGTGTTCAATTTCTTATTTCGTGTTTGGATAAGAAAAATATGTATATCTTCTTTTCTCAGCAGAATTTTTACGGAGTAACTTCAATTAAAATCTTGTTGTTTATTTATCTTGTTGTTAACTTATCAGTTAAGTCTGTTTCCACTGATAACAATTTAACTTTAAGCTTGATTCTATTAGATGCCTTTAGTGGATGTTTTATGTCTAAAAAATATCTTTTAGATATTTTATCCAACATGCATTATTTGGAACGCTTCATTTCTTTTTTAAGAATTAGAATTAAAATGAAGAGTAAGTCGAATCGAGATTAAATGTAATCTACATTGGCGGAAATCACTGCGGGCATCAGAAACCAAGAAACTATTATATAACTTCAGTTTTTATAAATTTTTTAATTTTAATACTGAAAATATGATTGATTTAAACTTCATCAATTTTGTATCTATTTATTATTTCTGGAATTGTTAGCTTGACTTTTAACTTATTAATGTCTGTATAAATAAATAAAAAAGTATTGAACTTTTAAAAAATTAAATTTTATAAATAAATATAGAAATCGATAGATGTAATATTTTAATATATATTTAAAATAGACATGAATAAAAATTAATCATCTTTTAATCATTAATCGAAGTTTGATCGAAGTCATCTTCAATCTGTACCAATTGCATTAAAGTTTGGTGAAACTCGCCCTAAGAATAGCAGAAACACCAATGCGCCATCTAAAGAATTAAAGAGGAAAGTAGAGCAGCCGAAATATAAAACTAATTGAAAACTACGAATAATTTTGGCGCGAATTCGTTTGATTGTGTTTCTGTTACAAGTGATATAACGATTCTTAGAAACGAAAATGGAAACGCAAAGTTCCGCGAGTAGTTCGAATAACGATAATGAGAATATCGAGTCTGTAAACAAAGGTACATGAACTATTTATTAAACAAAGATCCTAACCTCACTAAAGTGGCGAGGAAGTTAAGTTAATCTATTTCTGACTTTTGCGACAGCTACAGAAAAGACGAATCTGCGCCAAGAAATAAAGAAACTGAGAAACATCATCAAGCAGCATGAACAGAATCTGCAAACGCGCTTTAAAGACATAGAGGATCATGTGATCAAAAGACCCTTGCAAAACTTGGAGACTTCTTTGACATTTAGTAAATTATTGAATGTTGCTCTGAAGAACGATCTGTATAGATTCGCTGGTTTTCGTTGTGTTAAATTTCAGAAGGATGAATCTGTATTTAATTTTACGTCAACAAACGAAAAGCAGACAGACAATACTCAAGCAGTACAGATTTTTATTCAGGATGAAAAGACCAAACTGGGAAAATGGATAATGCCAGTGTCAATCAACATAAATAATATATTATCCAAAACGCCTATTGACAAGTTAAAAAAATTAACTGCCTTTATAAAGAACTGCAAGCATAATGTTGATTGTTACACTGCACGGCAAGAGCAATTCCTATCACTAAAGGTATATTTTCACTTTGAAAATGATTATATATATGTAGAATAAATTACTTTTTGAGCTATAATACAAATAAATAATGTTTTTTTTTTTTTTAAGGAACATATGTCAAGTATGAAGCATTGTACTTTGCAATCTGATATGGGATTTAAGCAAATCAGCTTGGAATTGTATGGTATACACAATAGTGAAAGTAATAGCTATATGAACTTAATAATACATTTGTTGTATCATCAAGACACTGCAAGACCTTATAAAGTTCAAATTGATACAACAAATGGAAACAAATTAAACATTGATATCAAACAGAGATTAAAGACATATTTTAAGAAATTTAAGATGTCAGATTTGCAAACTGCTTTTAATGAGATTCTATCAGAGGATAATTCTACATTTACATGGATGCAGGAAGACGACACTGAAAGTTTATTAGAGCTGAATGTATGGCATTTAGATATAAAAGTATTTAAAAGATTTTGGTTTATGATTAAGAAATATTTTAACAATTTTATTTTTAGAATACTAGCAGTTCTGATGAAAACTTCATAACTCAGCTACAATCAGAACGGATGAGTTCATTGAGAAAATTGCGGAAGAAACGTGAACTGAAGAAAAAGTGGAGTGAAAGAATAAGGCAAAAAACTACTGAAAATACTATATCACCAGGAGATAGTTTAGAAGATAATCAAGAAACTAATCATTCAAATGCAAAAAAAAGGCGCATCAAAAGTCCACAGCGAGTTTTAATAAAGAAAAAGAAAGTAGAGAAGGCTGTCTTAAAACAAAAGAAAATTAATAAAAATCCAATAGAAATAACGCCATTCCATAAATCTAACGTTAAATTGAAACAGACGAAATTAAATTTCCAAACTCAAGCGGCTACGACTTCTAATGCAAATCAAATATCTTCGTCTGAATCAAAACTGGGGAATAAACCAGACAGCGAGCAGTCAAAAATCCCCGAATTAATCACCAGTACACCACTATATCGCAAAATCAGAAATATACCCTTGTCACCCACTCTGGAGATTAATGATATTACATGTATTGATACGACAAAGAAAACAACAAATAGATTAGATTCCTTAGATTTATTAGATTACTCCAAAGACAGTGACGAATTAGGAAATAAGAAGACTTCAGAAAAGAAAACTCCAGAAAAGAAGATTCCAGAAAAGAAGACTCCAAAAAAGAAGATTTCAGAAAAGAAAACTCCAGAAAAGGAGACTACAGAAAAGAAGATGCCAAAAAAGGTTGATCGATTATTACGAAGTAGCATGAAGCCTCCTAAATCATCAAAGATTTTGAAGGCATATTCAAGGCATACTAGAAGTAAAAAAATAAAAAATAAAAAATAAATATATACGTTTAAAAAATAAAATAAATATTTAATTTTTAATATAAGATATATAAATATTAAGATATAAAAATATCGAAGTCAATTATAAAAAAAATAAATATAATTTCTTTACATCTCAAATATGCCATTGCATTTATACATTTTATTAACAATTTTATATAGCGTCATCCTCCATTCTATATCTTATTATAAAATAAGTGGACAATGCTGTGATTTTTAGATTGTGCAGGTGCAATAGTGGACGCGTGAAGATAGCGTTGAAAGCAACAGAATCTCATATTTTTGACACTTTGTCGCTTTTCGCTATTTAACTTACATGCGAATTTTTCGACATTAAACCCGACAGTGGGCACTATGTCTATGCAACGGTCATCCTCGCGTTTGAAATTATTTATGACCGTTGACTTACCACTGTTATTAAGGCCCACTACTAAAACGTTTACTTCTTTTTTCCTAAGACCTAAAAGGTTCGCTAAACGATCGAATAACCCCATTTTCTCTTGGCGTTGTAAGTTTTCTCACATTTATTGGATATCAATAATCATCCCCTCCCCCATTTACGTTATTTGCGGATTAGAGTAGGGCTAGAACAATTCCTTCCAATGTTTTGCTTGCATCATTATTGAGAATTAATGTCAAAATTTATCACGTTTGAGAATCTAATGTGTTCTTAATTGAACACAAAAGACAATTTTTTTATTAATTAGATCATTTATTAAATCATTTGACGCCATGAATTCCTTTATTTCTAAAATATGAAAAGATAACTAAACAAACATATCTAATTGCTAGAAACTTTTTTTTGAGAGCATTGTTACCAATCTGGGGGATTTCATCTATCATGTTTGAATCCGAAAACACAGCACATGTTTTGCATTTAAAGTTTAAATAAATTGACGTGTCAGTGCTTAATTACATTCAGATAATTACATTAGAACAATTACTTTTATTGTACTAGTTTTTGTATATAATTAGTTGAGCAAGACAAATCAAGATGGTAAGTTTTAATACGTACTAACTAATATTTACAAATATATCTTATTGCTACATATATATATATTTTTTTAATCTCCACCGGCCCTCAAATCCTGAGAGTTATATAGCACACAATGTTTTTGAACTATTAACCAGGAATTCTTTTTCCTGAATTTATATGAGACTTTTTAATATTATAATTCATAATTTCTGAACTTAACCTCAATTTTTCAAAGCATGCTGCTCTATCCACTGACTACCAGACTAGTTGATTTATACTGACAATGCTTTATTTATCTTTATTTAACATTTGATAACAAGAAAATGATTTCCGAAATATTGCGAGTGTGAATACCCCAGCAATAGTTGACCACATTCATATTTAGCCATGTGTCACTCTCTTATTTTTCTACAGTATTAATAGTTTAATAGTTATTTCACATCTCTAAAATAACAATGTAATTGCAGCCAAAGGGAAAAACGAAAAAGTTTATTGACAAGAAGAATTCTGTTACGTTCCACTTAGTTCATCGTTCACAAAAAGATCCATTAGTGGCAGATGAAACAGCACCACAAAGAGTCCTAGTTCCAGCTGCCGATACACAAGCAGCAAAAACAGAAAAGAAATTAGACAATGAAATACGCAAAAAGGAGCAGCATAAATATGGGATTTACTTTGATGATGATTATGATTATTTGCAACATCTTAAAGATGTCAATACATTATCAGTGGAATGGGAACGCGTTGAGAACACGAATAATTCCAAATGCGACAAGAGTGCTCCAAAAATTAATTTACCATCTTCGGTGTTTGCGTCAAATGTCGAGGAAAAAGTTGGTATGCTTAATAAAGCAGCACCAGTTTCCGGACCGCGATTGGATTTAGACCCGGATATAGTTGCTGCAATGGATGACGATTTTGATTTTGATGATCCAGAAAATCAGCTAGAAGATAATTTCATAGAATTAGCTAATACTGAAAATAGCGACAGCGAAGATTCTGACAGAGAATATGGTAAATTTATTAAACTATATAACAATTCATACACATTCACTTAATCTTATTGTAATCTTTTATATTTTTAGAATATGAATTAAACGAACCAGAAAATGAATATAGTGAATCAGATGTCTCATCCAATGATCATATGGATTTATCTAATGAGGAGGCAGATGAAGTATGTAGTTTGAATGGACCTCAATATACTTTTAAGGATGAAGAAACGAAATCAAGATTTACAGAATATTCTATGAGCAGTAGCGTGATGAGAAGGAACGAACAACTTACATTGCTGGATGACAGATTTGAAAAGGTTTATATTATAGATTTATTTTTTCAAACATGACGTTGTACGTTCTTATCTTTTCTTGTTTATTGTACAGATGTATGCTGGATATGATGAAAATGAAATTGGTGCTTTAGACTGCGACGAAATAGAAGGATATATCACGCATAACTCAGATCTTGTTATGCAATATGCTGCAGAATTTGAAAAAAAGCAAAGAGAAGCAGTAAGTATTACATAAAAATATAATGAAAAATGTACTATTTTCCCTAACATTTGTAGACGGAAAATATTGTGGAACTTATGAAAGACAGAATGAAGATTATGGAACCAGAATATTCGAGTTCAGAAGATGAACATTTTGAAAAACTTCTTGTCACTACTCGTGGAAAGGATAAATGGGATTGTGAAAGTATTCTTAGCACATACAGTAACATTTATAATCATCCTAAATTAATATCAGAACCTCCTAAGGTAAATTATTAATCAATGTTATTGAATAAAAATTTATTCATTCTCATAAATATATGTATAAATATATGTATAATTAAATTATATATTAGTTTTTCTGCGAAAAAATGTTATATAATTATATATAAATTATATATAAGTATATATAAAATATGTCATATAATTAAATATGAAATATTTTTTTTAGAGTTGATACTATACTTATTGAATTTTATGTTTTTCTTTGTTTCTTTTTAATAGCAATCAAAGAAAATTGATATAGATCGGAAATCTGGTATTCCGAAAAATGTATTAGGCAATACTGGAAAATTAACAGCTGAAACTTTGGCCCAATTTGATATGGAAAATAATGCGCCAAAAGGCCCACAATCCGTAGCGGAAAGTAGGAAATCTACTTTAAGCATTCTAAGTATAAGGCCCAAAGGGGAAACTCCTGACGGAAGAAAAGAAAGAAAAAAATTGCTCAAAGAATACAGAAAAGTAATTTTATTAAACATTTACTGTGGATGGTTAGTTAAATTTTATATAACATAATTTCTGAAATTTATTTAATTTTAATTTTAGGAAAGAAGGATAGAACGAAAGGCAAACACTGAAGCGTTTAAAGAGGAAAAGAAACGCCAAGAGAAGATTCGATTGAATAATAAACAAAACATTCAAGGAACGCGTATAGTATAAAAAGTAATATGTTTTAAAAGTAATGTTTTGCAACTATGACTGTGTCTTAGGTTGCAGATTTAACAACTTTGATTTTATGTATAAAAGATACGCATTGTATATTAAAAACGTTTTTCTGGTAGATTAAATATATCTATATTACATAGAAATATTTTATTTAAAAAATAATTTTCTACATATAAGAAATATATATATATATATGTGACATATATAACAATCATTATATCAACTACATATCTTTACAATTTTCATTAAAACCTTTCAATTGTTCAATATATATTCTAATTTTTAAATTGAGCAAAAAAAATATAGAAAGCGCTTGAAAAGAGCAATTAAGATAGTTGAGATTCACAATTTTTAAAGGGCTAAAGGACTCATATGAATTCACAAATAAGGGCTATTATTTAAAGAGCTATTCGCTATTTTAATTGAGAAGAAACAATGCAAGAATTAAAATTATAAAATAATAATGTATTATTATTTTCAATTAAAAATCCACAAAGTAATAATAACATTATTATAATTACATTGTCATTATAATTCTTATACCATGATTTCTCAATAAAAAATAGCGAATACCTCATTAAGACTATTATTATTGTTAGTTATAAATATTATTATTATTATTATTATTATTAATTTTTATGAGAAACCAAAAACGTACTCATGCCAGAGAGAAACCTGAGAGAGGCTATGCCAGCCTTTTTCCTATTAAAATCGAAATCGCTCGTATATCCATTTTCATTTCGGAACCTACGTGACTACATACATTTTCTGACACTATCGATAAAATCGTCGAAAGTAGATGTGGTTCGTCTCTGTATTAAATCCTCAGGACAGAAGCGTGCCGACTATAATTAGTGACCTAGTAATTGTAGAGACTTTTAATAAATCAATCTCTTCTAAACATATTGTCCATTTAAGATATAATTTAGCAAAAACGAGATACACTACCCCCGCCAATTTTATCGGCAATCCTCTTTATATACTCACTTAAGTATACTCACCCATAAAATAAACGAGTTACTAATAAATTTAATAGTCCGTATTTGCAGGTAAGTGTATCTTTAATTTATATTTAATTTATTTTTTTATTTTTATGTCTAATTATTTTATTGTATTTCGCTAATAAAATTGCAATAACTTTTTAAATACTATTCTTTATTGTATTATCTAATTTAAATAAAAGAAGAATACTTAAAAATTACTTTAATATTTTATACAAATTTATTTTTGCTAGGATCTTTAAAAAAAGTATATAATTATTTTAGAAAATATATATAATTACTTTAGAAAATACATAATTATTTTATAGAAATATTTTATAGAATTATTTTATAAAATATCATTTTATATAATATTATTTTATAGAATATATTATTTAAATTATTTTATTTAACAATGATTTCAAAATAATCATTTTTAGATCACTCAAATAAAATGATGATTTAAAAACAAGGCTTAAATTTACATAAATAAAAAATAATATTTACCGCAAGATTGCTTTGCCAGTGCCTGATGCCTCTCCCAGATCTCCTCCTCTCAGAATAAGGTTGACATCCTCTCGCACAGGACACTCGCGTAAAACACTCGCGAATAATAATATACTAAAATCGCGCGCGGACTATAATTTGAGTTCGATAACTTGAACGGCACTCCCGAAACAAACACACAACGCGACGAACCGGCTGCGATTCGTTTATTTTCAAATAAATCGGTGAGAGTACGTTAGCTTCCCCGTTGGATTTTTACACGAAGAGAACAATTTTA
>NW_012130068.1:1610173-1620617 GCF_000143395.1 Atta cephalotes | reverse complement strand
AAAAATAACAGATAAATTATATTTAAATTACATCTCTAAATGTATATGCATATTTATATGTATTATTCTATATAGTCGAAATTGTACCATAATTTAAAATAAATTTTTGCATTTATCTTCATTTAAAGGATGTATGACACATTGTTAATCTTTATTTAATTGTAAATCACAAAAAAAGCAATCACAAATAAAGATTGAGATATAATGACAAAAGCACTTCACATGAACAATTATTAAGAAAAACCACGCTAGTAAAAATCTCTTTTTACTTCTAGCCTTTTGTCAGCACACATACACACACTGTAATTGATACGAAATATTTAAAATTATAATATAACCGTCAAATATGTTTCTCGGTGTATCACAATATAATTATTATCACATTAAACGACTCGCGCCGCTAAAACTATACATATAAGAAATTGTTTCATTAATCGGAAAACATTAAAAATGTAAAGAATATATTATTTTACTTCGTAATATGCGTAATATTTCGGCAGTTACGGTTGGCGCGACCTTGAGGTGGGGATGGCACAGGGTGGCACGGAGCGGCGCGTCATGTTTACGTTTATGCGTAGTTACTGCGCAGTCATTCTCTTACCGAAATTCGCACAAGCAGGTAGTCGTGTCGCATGCGGCTCTTTTATTACTTTTTGAAATCTTATCGCGAAGAATGCCAAATATAATACTAAACGTACAATGTACTTTGTGAATAATTATAATAAATCATATTAATAATCGTATTATGTAAATATTCATACATTTCGTATTATATCTAGCATTTTCTGCGATTATTATATGTTTCAAAAAGAAATGAAGAAAAAAGAACAGCGATGCGATTATTTGTCTATATAAACGGTATCACACGAGTCAAGTAAAAGCAATGTTAATGTGAATACTCTCTTGCAAATAACGCAATTTCTGCTTTCAATTAATTATAATTTAATAATTTAATTAATTTTTTGTTTTTGTGCGATCCGTTTAAAAATTAAACGTAATTTTGAAAGTATTTATCAATAATAAAAGAAACGTTTCTCTTTTTTATTAATCTCTAGTCCATTTCATTAACTCTAATCATATCTTACAGACATCTACAAATAAAAGATTCAACCATTTTATCTGCTCTGAATTTATTTCGCAATGATAACGAATTACAGACGTGCATTTGATATTCGTTTCTAAAAGTTAATCGATTGCATAATAATTGCATAGTAATATAAATAATAGCTATACATATTACATTTTTCAGATTATCTTCCCTCTCACAGGTACGATCTTGACGTGGTGGGAGTACCTAGAGAATATTTACACGAAAAGAACGATTTTTCTCAAATATCTAAACATTTTTGGATCTATCTGAATGATACATTTAAATAAATTTTTAAATATTGAAAAATCTCTCTAAATATTGAATAAAATTTCTCTTCGTGTAAAAATCCAACGGAGAAGCTAACGTACCCTCGTCACCGATTTATTTGAAAATGAACGAATCGCAGCCGATTCGTCGCGTCGCGTGTTTGCTTCGGGAGTGCCGTTCAAGTTATTGGACTCAAATTGTAGTCCGCGTGCGAATTTAGTGTATTATTCGCGAGTGTTTTACGCGAGTGTCCTGTGCGAGAGGATGTCAACCTTATTCTGAGAGGAGGAGGAGATCTGGGAGAGGCATCAGGCATCGGCGGAGCAACTTTGCGGTAAATGTTATTTTTTATTTATATACATCTGTATCTTTCTTCTTTTAAATTTATTCTTCAGAAGTTTCATTTTAATAATTTAAAATTGATTATTATAATAATAAAAGGATTATTTTTTAAAATAATTTTGAAATTTTATAAACGTGTATTTTTAAGAAAATGTATAATTATTTTTATAAATATAACTGAATGGTAATTAAAAATTCATTGCTTATAAAAATTATATATTTTGAATATTATATGATTTTATTTTTAAGAGAACTTTGCATTTAATAAATATTTTTTGAAATATTGGTTGATTTTTTTATTCTGTTTTAATTTGTTCTATTTTTATTTTATTTTAATAAAAAAATTTGGATTTCCTATTTTTTTGTTACAGAATCATCGTAGCGACGTTGCTGATATAACTCCGCTGTTGCGCATCGGATTGGTGAGTGATAAATTAATGTTTTTATTGAGGTAATGGATGTATGGTAATTTTATTAATTACTATATATTTATAGATGCATATGTATCAATTTATTAAATATATATGGATATATTGTATACATCCGTTGCCTTAAAATGGATAAGTAATAACAGATTGGAATAAACTTAATCCTGGATACTTCTTTATTATGGAATTTATTGTGTATGTACTGTTAAATTTATAATGTCATGTTACATCTACTCAGTAAAAAGTTTTTCATACATGAATATGTATAAAACATGTATAAATATACATAAATATCCATGAACATGTATAATCATGTACGAAATATGTCCATGCATGTTCATATATCCCTCTCTTTTTTGTAAAATTACTTTTTAGTGTGATAGAAATAATAATAGTAATGTGAAAACATTATGAATGTTTATGAATATTTATGCATGTTTGTACATATTTATACATATTCATGCATGAAAAATTTTTTACCGGGGCACTTTAAATTATTTCTAATTATTTCTAATTAAAAATTTCTAATTAAATTTAGCTCAAATTTTATGTACTAATTGTAAATTCATACGTGTTAATATAAACGCTTTGTTATTAAGTAATTTAATTACAAAAGTATAATAAAAATTGGATTCTTTTGATGATCGTTTTTTTATATTAAAATAATATATCTTGGAAGTTAAAACGAAAAAAGGATAAAATATTTATATTTTTGAAATATATTGAAATACGGGAAATTAAAAAACATAAAGCTTATATAAAATAATAATTAAAATATATGAAATTATTTTCTATGGATACCGTTATAAAAAAGTTATATAAAAAAGTGTTTTACAGTTTAATAAATATCTTCTTATTTTTCCTATCTATCCTATCCTCAAATATTCATTCAGGATTAAATTTTATACAAGTTAGTACAGAAAAGCAATATCTATATAATATACGTGTATGTATATACATATATCTATAATGTGAACCGTTTTCTAAGAAATTCCTTCTTTTTTCACACTTATTTGTATACATCTTACTAATTATAACAAAAATTGTAATGTAGAGCATATAATTTATTAATCTCGCTTTTCTGTAAAAGACATTTTACGTTTATTAATTATTATTATTTATCTCAATGTACTTACTTCAGCCTAATCTTTTATAACTTATCCATACGTAGTAACTGGATTTTATATCAATTAAAGCAGTAACATGATGTAAGATCCAATACACATTTTATCAAAAAATATTAGAATTTTATCTTATAACTATTTTAAAATCGCGTTCAGAGTTTTGCATGACTTAAAATACTTAATTTTGAAATAATAAATTATTCAAAAAATGATTTTAATAATATACAGAATACGAGATAGGGATATATTTATTGAAGTGAGAGAAAATTATCCCTTTCGGATCTTACATCATTCATCTGAACATCTCATCTCTCATGTTTTGAGATAAGATTCAGCAACGAATCGTTCGAATCGTTAAAAATATGTGAGTCTTGCATTTTATCGGATGATAATCGATTTAATAATTTTTAATCATTTATTTTTAAATAAGTCTAAATAAGTCTATTTTTAAATAAGTCATTTATTTTTAAATAAATCTTTTTGATTACATTATAAAGCAATTTAATTTAGTTTCGTAATATTCGAGACTCTTGAAATAAAAACAATTATTGACATGAAGCTTTTTTAAATTTAGGTTTATATTTAATAGAATATTTATATTTTTTATTTTGAATAAACGCGAATAGAAAATAAACGCGAAATTTATTTGTATATTAATAGAATTGTTACTACTATTATTAATAATAATTGTTTATATTTAGTCTATTTTATTAATATGATGGCTTCTTCGCGACGCGTTCGTGTTCCGCGCATCATATAAAAGCGTAAAGTCTTACGCTTATTGCCGGCATATATTAGTTGGCAGCAATCGACAGCGAAAAGGAGTGTTTCTCCTTGTTATCGATTTTTGACTCATGAAGCTAGAATGTTGGCCAGGAGCAACGAAAGGTGAGTTCAATCTGGCCAGAAGAAAGAAGAGAATCTCTACGATGCGTCGATTTTAGACGCGTCTTCTACTCATTGAGAGATAGATTGATGTGTGACACCAATCTAAGTCTTTGTAAAAAGTAAACTGAATATTCGGGAGGGTAATTTGCTCGCAAATTGTGAGTTCTTATATTTTTTGAGTTATTTAAAATACAAAAAAAAACCAATAAACAACAGGGCAATTATAACATTAATGAGAGACAGCGCGGATAATCAAGCGCAAGTTTGATAGATTAAAAAAAATTTACAAAACTTGCGCTTAATCTACGCTGACTCTTATTAGTCCTGTTATTTATTAATTTTTTTTTATATTTTAAATATTGAAAGAGCTTGTTTTAATTATATTATTGCTTATTGCTTATTTATTATTAGTATGATCGCGATTAGGTTATTCCACTGAGTTTATTAGTACACGATAGGACATATGGTTAGACATTAGCTGTGTTCAGCAGTGAAAACAACTTTGCAACTGTTGTAAAATTCTTCTGTGTAATTGGTTTGTACATTTAAATTCATAAGAAACCAAAAGCAAGAATGAATCGTATTGAAGAATTTTACAATCGAAAATCTACTTTCTTTGAACGCAGCCATTATCGTATATTATATATTCGCGGTGTTATTACACATTTATGAAGTAATATATATAGGTAGAAATATATGAATGAAGATAGATATCCGCGAATAGGCATGAATAATGAAAATATGGGCAGGTAGGACAATAAGTATGGACGGTAGTTAAGGTCTATACAGGTAGGATGATAAGTATGAACAAGTAGGATTAAATACGTCATATATATATATATATATTCACTTGATAATTGGAAATGAGGGATTAAAAATTGAATAAAATTTTTAATTACTTTTAAGTTTTATTTAATTATCAGAATCCTGTTCCAATTATCGAATATAAAACTAAGCCAAATTAATTTCAAATCTTATTAAATTTTCAGTTACCCTAAAATTAAACTTTTTTGTAAAATTCTATACATGTACAAATTATGCAACGCGTTACTACTGTAATTAACTTCAGTAACTTGTAAATAAATGTATAATAACATTAGGTACGTAATATGTACGTAATATGTATGAAATTTATGTAAACTATGTCCAGATGAATGCTAATCATACTTATTTTTGTAATTTGCACAACGATTCCCAGAAAAAAATGTTATGTGTATAGACATATTTTATATATAAGCTGCGTTCGGTAATGCAAATTGGAGTGCTTTTATATTATAGCATATGTCACGTGCACTGTAGAAAAAGAGCCGAATGCAAGTCTGAGGCGTCGCAGCTAAATATATAATTGTATATAAAATATGTCAATTTTTTATATGATTATGTATAATTTTATATAATTATATATAATTATACATAAAACATTTTTTTTCCCGGATTTACTAATTAATTGTACATTTACTAAATATATATATATCCTTATTGAATATCTATTCAATACAAATAGCATTTATTTTGTCGTAGTAAATCAAATTGTTACGTAATTGATGTAAATTATACGAAATCGATGAAATATAATAACAAAAATTGTTTATTGATTTAATGTTTGATATTAATTTAATTTAATGATTTGATGTTTGATAAATATTTAAATTTAGAATTATAACTTTTTTTTATTTAAATTTTATTTTGTATATCAATAAGTCATAAAGATTGGAGCTTTGACTGAAACAATGGTTAAATATTAACTCTTACTTGCTTTCGATATTTACATTTTTAACATTATAAAATTACAAGTTTATTTTAATGAAATTTATTATATGCAAAGATCTCGCTGTCTCTCGCGTCAGATGGATACCAGTGATTACGTGGTTTGTACCAATGGAAAGTCGAAATTATTTTTATTATGAAGAATTATTCCTTGTCGCTTTTCATGAAGTTCAGTTTGGTGTCTCTTTGGAGATTCTTATGCAAGATTAGAATTAATCCCAAATTTTCTCGTTGCAGTTACTGATAATAATTTTGTTAATGAGTCAATGATAATTGCTACGTATTTTAAAGTCAAGTTGTAACATTAATTCAGTGATATATTTTAGCATATAATTTTTGCTTTCTTTTATTAAATGTTTATTAAATATTCTTCCACTAATAATAATAATGTTACTAATAGTTTTAATAACAATAGAAATATATTATGGTATTATATGATTGATATGGATATATAATTATTTGTTTACATTCAAATTATTAAGTAAATTTAAACAAATTTAATTTTATGCAAATAATTTGCGTAATTTTTCGATGATTGCTAATGTAATAAAAATATGATTACGAATGTGTATATTTAATTTTCTAACTGTTGTTTTAAAATCATTTTTAGGTATTGGATCATCCCGCCATTGCAGAATATTTTTAATTATTAATTTATTTGTATATACACACTTTTCTATAATAAAATACATGCTCTTTTTCTATGATAAAATATATGCAGATATTATGAGATTATATTTAACGAATATTGATTTTTATCGATATTTACATAACTTTTTTCAAAATTTTTTATAATTAACAATGTTACATGAGTTGAATTTTAAATGTGTGGGTACAAAAAATTCAAGATAAGTCGAATGAATACCCTCATATTAGTAGGATATTAATAATTGTAATTTTTGAAAAATAAAGAATTGTTAAATTTTATATAATAAATTTTTTAGTATAAATATTTTTTAAAATCCTCTTATTATCGGTTTCGGCTCATCTCGAACAGTTGGTACCCGAGAAATTTTTATACCCATATATATAAAAAATTACAATAACGCATGTATTTTATTATTATTAAATATATTCCTTCGTAATCATTATATATATGCCATTTGCATAAGTATTTATCCGTTTCTATCCGTTTATTTTTAATAAAAGATGATTTTTAGTCACGTGTGGCAGAACATTTTCTCGCGAATTTTAATATTATATTAAAGCTATGATAAAAATGGTAATTGTAATTGACATGATACCAAAGTTATTTATTATTACTATCGTTAAGTAGTCTGAAAGATTCGGGATTCACACTGCAATTCTGTAACAAAATCACTGATATTTGACGAATTGCTTAACTTTTCATTGCAAATGGATCTTGTGAAATTTACATAGAATCAAAATATATTAAGTTCGCTTTCCATTATGAAGGTTGTTCTTCTTTATTTCGGATACTAATCAGCACACCACGAGACGAAGAGATTTTGATAAAATTATTGAGATTTATCTTGAACGCGATGAAAGTACTGTTATAAATATATTAATGACTTTTTATCGCAATATTATTAAATTTTATATTCGCAAATTAATAGTAAATATTTAATTAATAGTAAGTAATTAATAGTAAGTAATTAAATATTAGTAATTAAATATTAGTAAATACGATCTAATTGTTGTTAGTATTTCTTCTACGTTTATCAATATTTCATTAAACATTGGTTTAGAAAAATTTGTGTTATCGTATGTATTTTCAACGTTTTCGTATAATCCCACATTACAAAAATTTGTTAATTTTGCTTCTATCATTTTATTATATTTTGAACAGCATTGATAATTGTATATTGTATTGTAAATAATAATTATAATTGTAATATCGTATTCTCTAAAGGATAATACAATAAAGAATAATATTTAAAAAGTTATTGCAATTTCATTAGCAAAATATAACAAAATAATTAAACATAAAATACAAAAATAAATTAATTAAAGATATACTTACCTGCAAAAACGAGCTATTAAATTTATTAGTAGCTTATTTGTTTTATGGGTGAATATACTTATAAAGAAAAGAGGATTGCCGATAAAATTGGCTGGGAGGCTGATGGAGGGTGTCTATAGTTCGTTTTTGTTAAATTATATCTTAAATTGACAATATTTATTTAGAAAAGATTAAATTTATTAAAAGTCTCTATAATTGCTAGTAATTATAGAGAATTATATTAGTAATTATATTTGTAAATACGGGCTGAAAATTTGTATAGAGATACATAACTTTGTAATTTTATAAGATATTACAAGATAAATATTATATATAAGACAAAATTCACTAAAACTTAACTTGTTTGAATTTTCAGTTTCGTTTAAAATTCAACAACTTTTATTTACATCTGTAGCAGATGCGAAATTAAAATTTTTTCGTTCAAGGACCTATTAAACTATCCCTCCTGTGGATAATCGGCACATTCCTGTCCTGAAGATGTATTACAGAGACGAACCACATCTATCTTCGATGATACGATTTTATCGATAGTGTATCAGAAAATGTATATAGTCACATAGTTTTCAAACTGAAAATGGATGTACTGGCGGTAGTGTAGAAGCGATTTCGATAACAGGAAAAAGGCTTGTTTCTCAAGTTTCTTTCTGCTGGAGTGGAACCACGTGAACGGGCACGAGATACGGAGCGCCGTCGTTTTAAGGCGGGGCAGAGGACGGAAGCTCCAAAGTCATATGATCGATTCGTGACAGAGCTCGCCGTTCCCGACTCGCAAAGATGGCTAGCCAGACGCAGGGAATTCAGCAGCTTCTGGCCGCCGAAAAACGCGCTGCCGAGAAAGTCTCGGATGCCAGAAAACGTAAGTGCACTCGTCAGCAAGTCACGCCGAAATATTTCGGGGGAAGAAGAAAAAAATACATGTTGCGACGTGATGTGTTAACCGTGATCACCGTAACCTTTTAGTCACTTTTTCTTTTTCTGAATTTGACGCGTCATAAAGAATTTTTTACCTTTTTTTCCTGAGCCGCGAAGATCTATAGAGAAATCACTTTTAACTATCGTCCAATAATTCGCGAAATTGCACTTGACAAGGAGAACATCTTAACCTACGTGCGATCTATTTATGTTATCATTGATCATACTCATTCATATTCATGCGAATTCAGGCATTTATTGAATGTTATTTATCTGTGTCTAACTGAAGTTCCAATTCTTTGATCTTTTGCTTTATTGTATAAATGTCCTAACTTAGTTAAGTTGAAGTGTTTGTTCTATAATATATAATAATATTCTGTTAACATGTAATCTCCCTTTTATTTTCATAGGCAAGGCACGTCGTCTGAAGCAAGCTAAAGAAGAAGCCCAGGATGAAATTGAGAAATATCGACAGGAACGAGAAAAACAGTTCCGTGACTTTGAAGCCAAGGTAAGTGTCGTTTTCCTTATATTAAGATTTTTGTTAGATTTAAGTTTCAGTATTTAAATTGATCAACGACGTAATAATAATATTATTGGTAGCACATGGGTTCAAAAGAGGATGTAGCTGCGCGTATTGAGGCAGATACGCGACTTAAGATAGAAGAAATGAATCAGACCGTTGCTGTGCACAAAAGCACGGTAAGTTCGCTATGTGTACATTTAATCGATAAATGAAACACAGATATATGAGAAACTACAATGTCGACTCTCTGTGTAATTTAGGTCATGCTTAAAATCTTGGACTTGGTGTACGATATCAAGCCGGAACTGCACAGTAATTACCGCATTGAGGTCTAAGCCACAAGAATTGCATCCAATATAGCTATAAATATGATACATCTTACGCTCTATAAATATATATTAAATAATATTACTGTTCATCATATCTCAATATGTATTTATCGCTGTTATATCGTATGACATGTTATATTTTATCTGATAAACTGTATACAATGTAGCTGTATAGGCAGTGATACTCAAACTACTATTAGAATTCTTTTCTCTCGCAGTTGCTACACGACAATAAATGTAATCGTATTGTTATTACCGCTGAGCTTTTCACCAGCACGTATTCGGACAGTTTGAGAATTGCTGTAATGTAGTTGCATCATAACAAAGAGAAAAGAAAAAAAAAGTAACGTGAATTCAACGGAGTACTTTGACCCGATGCGTCAAGGCCTAGACACATCGGGACAATGTGCGATTGTTAAGATACAATTAAAGCGATTTAGGGTGATGGAATTGTATATGTCGTTCAGTGTATGCCATTAGATGTCATTCCATGATTCTGTTACATCGAGGACGCGCTTTAAGATTTTTCCCTACAACCTCTCGCGGTTCACGGACATGCTCCCAGTCGATGGTGAACCACGCGACGATGTAGCAATATTTAGACTTCTCATCTTTTAGCGAGAACGTTTTAAATCTCTGTTAATCTTGCGAGATGGGCAGCTTTGCCTTACATGTGTATCCTTATCTCTGTGAGCTGGTTGGTTGTCTGTACAGTATTAGTGTTCAAAATATAAAAAAAGGAAAGAAAAACCCAAAAATTTTTTGATTTTTCGATCTTTTCATATAC
>NW_012130068.1:1604814-1609738 GCF_000143395.1 Atta cephalotes | reverse complement strand
GTTATACATATATATATATATATATATATATATATACATATTATCGAATTAATCTCACAATTAAAATGTAAAAAAAAGAAAAGAAAAACCCAAAATGTATGATTTTTCGCTCTTTTTATTTATTATTAATGTCAAATTATAATAGAATTTGTAATTATATAATTTTCTTGTCCTAAATTATATATTATATATAACTTTTTTACTGAAATCCAAAATACATTCTTTTAAAAATAGACTTTCAAGACTTTAAAAATAAACATTTCTATATAAAAAATGTAGCAAAAAAATAATGTATTTCGTTGGTTTCTCCTGTCTATGATATTTTTAATGACTTTTTTTAAATAAAAATAGTCAGAAATATCAGCTCAATGAAAAAAATTTTAAATAAAGTTTCTTAAATAAGAATTACTGACAACAATCGAGAGCGTAGTCGCATCATTAAAGATAAAACAATTTTATATCTAAAACCTGACTATATCTATGTTCGGTATTTACAATCAATTCTTATATTTAAGATCGTCTTAATTGTAGTTTTTAAGATGTCATAAGCCAATTTTAGATGATCTTAAAATAAGAAAAGCAGTCCGTTCTTATTTTAAGATCTTAAGTAATGTCTAAGATACTAATACAATAAAGACTTCTGATTGGCTTATGACATTTTAAAACTGTACTTAAGACCATTTTAAAGGTAAGACTCGATCAGTTATTAGCATTTTAAAACATTATTTAGTCTATTTATCTGTTTGTCTACTTATCTATTTAAAATCTTGAAATAAGAACTGACTATAAATATCGGCCTGTACAGAGAATTTGATTGGCTGACTAGTTTACGTACGCCGACACACTACTATTTTAGAACAGACTTATAAATGTAACTGGTAACGTCCTTCGCGCCAATTTGGAATATGAATATTTTCTACTTTTCTTTCTTCGCGTCTTTTATACTTTTCACACGTCTATTCACGTTCATCCTTATAAAGAACATTGAATGAATCGATATACAGCTTACTGAGAAGTACAAAAAAAGCATCTGACTTCTACTAATTCAAATGTTCACATTTCAAATTTTCTCAATTATACGCGACTGTCCGGCCGCCATGACAGTTTGATAGATTTTTCGGATCGGATGGAGAAGGCAGTTGCTCCGTGATTAATCGCGAATTTGTCCATTAAGAACGCATTATAGGTGCGAATTTGTGTCGATTAAACCGACGAGTGTGTAACTACCACGAGTTCGTCGTATATAATCGAGACCGTGCCTTGATATAAACATCGAAATGAGAAGGAGAGCGTCGATCCTTGTTTTGGGCGCGCAATACCGTGTCGTTTTTTTCAGGACGCGATCGATGTCAGAGACGTAATGTGTCAAAGAAATAGATCATCGTAAATATGCGTCTAACAAAATAATTTGCTACAGAAATATCGCGGAACAAAGCGCGATTCATATTGATATTTCAACATGGCGGTATGAATATGAATTTGTTCAACGGTAAAGTGCACGAATCAAGTTTCGAAATTGTGCGTAGTAGATTTGTTTCCGTTTATCGTTTTCTGGATGGGATTCACGCGAACGTTTTCTGAGAAGAAATATTTCTGAAATGAAACTTGCGAGAAGATGAAAGTACTTTACCTTAGCTGGTGAGGTGTTAAGTTAATTATTCATCTCATGAATTCACTATATTAATAATTATTATAATTGTTCATTAGAAAGTCTTGAATTAATTATATTAATTATTAAGATTAATTCATTTTAAATTAATATGTACATAATTACAATGACGCGTCTATACGATTGCGGTTATTTGCGAAAGATTCATTAAAATATTTTAAAAAATATATATTTTACGCGTCACGTATAAAATATTTGCTAAACATTGCACTTCTTGAAATAACGAAATAATCAAGAAATGAGTGTGCAATAAAATTTATAATTGATTAAATTAATTAGAACATATTATTGTTTCAGCTGAGAACGTACTTAGCTCGATTACAATCCGGTCAGTGAATTTCCAAACTGATTTTTATTATATCCGATTGATTTATATTATATATTTGTATTATAAAAAATTTGTCATCAATATGTATGAATATGTATAAACATACATAACATGCGTAACTATTTATAAACATGTATAATTATATATGAAATATATCCTTTTTTCTTTTGTAAAATTACTTTTCAGTGTAATAGAAATAATAATAGTATATTATTTCTATTATACTGAAAAGTAATTTTACAAAAGAAAAAAGGACACATTTCATATATAATTATACATGTTTATAAATAGTTACGCGTGTTTATGTTCATACATATTCAAAAATTTTTTACCGAATATTTGCACGTTCTATAATACTGTGATATTTTGTCTGTTTCTTATTTGTTATTTTGTCTCTTTGTCGTTAATTGTTAAAGTGAACCAAAAGTTTGACCAAAATTCGATTAATTTAATTGATAATTGACATAAGTATATTATTTTATTATCGTATTATAACATAAATAAATTTTGTTATTTAATATACATAAATTCGACAACATATTATATTAATTAGTTAGAAATTTCGTTTTATAAATAGATTTATTGCTTTAAATTCAGAGGGAATAACGGTTTTTTATACTTTCTTTTCTATTTCAGACAATGCCGGTGATGCGAGAGAAGCGTTTAAAGAATCAGAATGTACGTACGTGTACAAAGTACAAAATTACAAATAGAATTCCGCTTTGAAACCTGATTTAAATTATAAATGAGAGCATTTTGCAGGCTTCAGACATAAAACAACGATTCCAAAGTTCGCCCCGCACGTTTTGTTTACGCGTGATGCATCAACGTTACGACCGCGACCGTTGCGTGCGCCACTGGTGGGGGGCGCCCATGCGCGCCGCGCCGCGCCGCGCGTCATAGTAGGGATGATCAGCTGTACTTAACTCCCGTCGTGGCATCGTCTCCCCTCTCTCCCTCCTTTTGCCGACGCGCCGCGTACTCGACGATACGTCGCGTCGGTACGTGCTCCACTCCGACTCCTCCGTCCTCCGCTTGCTTGTATCTGTGTTCGTGTGCCAGTCTCGACGGTAGTGTCAGCTGCGGCGCTAGCGCCACTCGATCGAGCGGCCGGAGAGCGATTCGATTTCGCGAACTGACCCGCGGCGGCGACGAGCGGTTAGTGCGTGTGCCATTCCGTGCCGAGAAATGGAAGCCGACGAGCCGCGTTCGGTCTCCGATACGAGAACGAGCACGTTGTCGACGTTGTACGTAGTCATAACGCGCGAGCCCGTCGCAGTGACAGCTGTGCACGTACGTAGCTTTTGAAGTTTTGTTATGACAAAGAACGTACCTCCGGGGACGACCGGTCGCCGACCAGCCGCGTATCCGGATAACGAGAGACCGTTGTTATTGTCATTAACATCATCTTCATTATTGTCTTCGTTTTCGTTGTAAACGTCGCGATAAGAGTGCATATTGGTTCTTGTGAAGAGGAAAGTCGCCGGGCTTTAGTACGGCGAGGGATTAATTCGACGCAGATTCGAACATCGCCGAGGGAGGAGCGATCGCGAAGATGTGGTGCCTCGTCAGTCAGGCCAACTCCGTTATCCTCGAGGTACAGGTCGACCCGAAGGCCATCGGCCAGGAGTGTCTTGAGAAGGTAAGTCATACGCTTTTGTTCTCGTTGACAATGGATAGATTGCTAGCGTGACGCACATGTATATAAGTATATGTATATATATATATGTATACACACACACACACACACACACACACACACCACACACATTATATATATAAATAAATAAAATGTGTGTGTGTGTGTGTGTGTGTGCGTGCGCGCGCGCGCGCGCGTGTGTGTGTGTGTAAAATACAGCAAACGTTCGGCATTCCGTTTCCAATTGTACATAAGTAGAATTTGATGATAAACACCGAATAATTGCAAGTAATTTTCGTCCGAATTCTGACCGCGTGTCTTCGTGTTTACGCCGTGCAATATTCATGCTAGGTAAATCAAATATGCCGCAAAACGCTTATCTTGCCATGCAAGTTACATATCAACACTCCAGATACATTTTGTGTTAATAGACCAAATTTGCCTTAAGATTATATTCACGAGGAGATATTTGACTTCACGCATTTATTTTTTCAATTAAAGTTGATCATCGTATCTCGAATTTGATGTCAAATCGTATATAATAAATTAATCAATTTAGTTTAGCCTAATTGAATTTACGAGAAATATTTGATTTCATAAATTTGCTTTATAGTTATACGATATAGAAATGTATATGATTTAGCCTAATTGTATTCACGAGAAAATATTTGACTTCATATATTTGCTTTCCTGATTGAAATTAATCATTCTGTCTCTTTCAACGTCAAAACATTAATAAATAATACAATATGAATGTGTCCTCTATTAATGATTTATTCCAATAAAGTATATAATAATTTAATTTTGTTTAAAATACATGTATGATACATACTTTAATTATAAAGGACAATTATTCTGATAGAATAACAAGATACATCCTATTAAATATATAATTTTTTATTTTCTACGAGATAACGTCTAATATATTTCGGGATTTTAAAAATCTCATCTCTAGAATGTAACAGGACGTTTATATTTGTTGGCAGATTATTTGGTAAGTTTGACCTTGTTTTCTTTTTTGGGAGGAAAGAGAATGTTGTCCATGTAATATCAAATTATGATTAATCAAAATCTACTGAAGAGAGAGAGAGAGAGAGAGAGAGAGAGAGAGAGAGAGAGAGAGAGAGAGAGAGAGAGAGAGAGAGAGAGAGAGTAGAGTAGTACGTACGTACGTACGTACGTACGTACGTTACGTACGTACGTACGTACGTACGTACGTACTACTACGTACGTACTACTACTACTACTACGTACGTACGTACGTACGTACGTACGTACGTACGTACGT
>NW_012130068.1:1583946-1604642 GCF_000143395.1 Atta cephalotes | reverse complement strand
CTCTCCTCCGTCGGTCGGTCGTCGGTACGTACGTACGTCGAGAGAGAGAGAGAGAGAGAGAGAGAGAGAGAGAGAGCAATGTGTGAAGTCGAATCGTTCCCTGTTCTTGTCGACGTCTGAATGATTCATCATGCAAACTCCTCCCTAGAGTATTCCAGACGCGATTCGGGTCAGGACAATTGTACGCATTTTGTAGCTCGAAGAAAGTGCGTCCTCGTGTTGCGCAACACCTCGAAGAAAGACTTGCGATTTCGTACAGAAAATCGCAGGAGCGTAAATGCGATGCAAAAAGAAATGACAATACTCGTCTCAACGATGAAGATTGTCGACTCGTCGAAAATCGGATTAAAAGTTGGACGCTTCGTGAATCGACAGATAGATGTAGATTTGTAGATTGTCGCTCGCGAATATCAAGTCCTTTCAATGATTTCTACGAATTCGCGCAGCAGTGAGTCGCGTAGACAGCGATCTCGATCGCCGATTTACAGAAGAAAGTTTCGCGTACCGACAAAGTTTACTTTATACAGTATACTGCGGGCGTTTTCTCGGTTTTGATACTAAGAAACTTCTCTCGCTCTTCTCGCGATCTGATGCTTTTTTTTGTCGCTTTATACACGGATGCAACTTCTGAGTAACATTGCATATTCGATCATTTTTACGTTAATTTAGAAAGCTTTGTGTGATTACATTTCCTAATTGCTTTTTATCTTTCGAAAATGCCGATTTTGTTAGGCGGGACTCAAAGTGGTTTTATAAAGATTACAGATATTGTCCAATTTATCCGATAGGCTATCGAAATGTATTGAATGTTGCTTCTTATCGGAAAAAATATGCATGTTTAAAGATCGATTACAAATATATTCATCCTGTGTAAGCATTAATAAATTTGTTCCTCTAAATTCTAACGATAGACGGCGAAAATAAATGTTACCTTATCTCTCAGAGCGTGCTTTCAATGCGCTGATATTGATTCGTGCATTAAGTAATATATTTCTTATATATTAGAAGTAAATTTATCATTCAATTGAGTGTCTGTTTCCATAATCCTTGTTTTTACATAACTAATTTGTATATAGCAATAGGTATATAGCAGATATTCAGTTGACATTTTTGTGAACGTTTGATTTATTACAAAGACGACCTCGAGACATAGTTTGCATTGAGGCGTGTCTCTTTTAGTGGGTTAATGCACGTATTACGAGGGTTTTGAAGGTACCTTGGCCTAGGTTCTAGCTCTCATGTGAGCAACAGATGTCGCGAAGACATACAGTCGGCGTCATCTGAAATCTCGATTTGTCACGGTAGTGTCGTTAGATGATTTTTTTGTATTTTGGAAAGGAGCTTCGGAAAGGCTCTTCGTAAATTACATTTTTGCAATCCTACACTAACGAAGAAACATATCACATAAATGTATATATATAATATATATATATACATATTATGATATAAAAAACTAACAAAAGATCACGTTTAATTAATACTCGAAAGATCATGTTTGAACTTTGAAATAGATACTCTAGACAGTCAAATGTTGGGATTCTATTAGATCTATCATATGTATAGAATTTATAGCACAAATCTAAATTCTATCTCTGCCACCTATATGATTAGATGCAATACATATTCAATATCGCAGTACTTGAATTAAAAATTTATCTATTTCAGCTATTTTTCGTATTTAAATAATTTTCGCTGTAACTGCAAGATCATTTTCAAGATTTTTCTCAAGATTTTTTGAGTATCATTTTTTTTGCGTATCTGTGAGAAATATATTTAGCTATTTTATCTTAAACATAAAATATCTTAAGGAAAAATGTTTCAATCGTATTTTGCGTTAGATTTATAGGGAAATTTTTAAAATTTTACTTTTTAAACGGAATTAAGTAAGTGGAATTGAAAATGTCTCCCTTCATACGGAGACATCGTGTTTCTTTCTCTTCAGAACCCTCATAGGAAATATTTTTCCCTTCACATACCTTCGTCTTGTCTGGCTCATTTGGTTTCTATTACACACTCCTTGTGCTCCGGTCGACTCGCTGCATTATCATTCTTATAAGTTACGCCGAGATTGCGGCGGCAGGAAGGGAGAGAGATGGTAACGGAGGGTATCGGAATGATCGTATTCAATTTATCTCCGACCCGATGTCATCCCACGACCATCTCTGGGATTTTTCCCCGACAATCGATTCTCATTTCTTTTCATCGATTCTATTTAAAACTAAGACAACATATAAGTTATACTAATATGTTATACAAATAACTCGATATCTTTCAAGGTCTACGAATTGTTATCGACAAAGGAGATTAGGAACATTATTTTATTTTAATAATTTTCTGATATTTAATATCTAAAGACGAATCTAAAAATTATATATTAATATAATTATACATTAATATATTTATTAATTATATAATATATATTTATTAATATGTAACACTTGTAGAGTTCATTTTATCTTATCTTTATTCATGCTTATTTGTGACTTACTGATGTTTCTGTGCTTGTATATTAATGTATATTATAATTTACTAAAAATATTAATGCCATTTTATATTTGATATGCTTGAATATTGTATAATCTATTTTTTGTGATGATATTATTCCTTGAATTAGCTTTTTTAAATTAGTTATAAATAATATGCTAATCTGTTTTTCAACGGCATAATCATGACTCGATAATCGCGCTACTCTCTCATGTATGTAGAGAAGGAACCGGTTATCATGTGAAAATAGCGTTCAAGGTCGGGATGAACCGAAAATAAATCTCCAGACTTCTCCGTGCGTTATACACGTTCGTTATTCGCTCGTTCTTCTCTATTCGAAAAGATATTTCTGATACGCGATTGCGGATACGCATTCATGATGCGTGATACGATTTATCGGCGATTGCGATTAATTGCGATAACTATGTTTGCTCAGTAGATTCGGCATACCGGATAATTCGAAGCACTGCCCGAATTGTTAATCTGCGGCTCGCCACCGGAGAACCAACGTATGTGATTTTAACACACACTAAAGGAGTCCGTTTATCCGGATGATACGAGTAATTACACATTACACAAATAGTATAGAACTTTAATTACGTGTACCAATCAACAAACAAAATTGCGTCGCGCGCCAAAACTCCGACGTTTGCGATCTTTGTTGAAGACTACAAACTAACTCGACCGGTGTATCCTAGGCAAACAAGAAGGCAATAGGAGACTTCCGACAGCGTGATGTATTTACCTCTAATGTCAGCCCATATCGTGCATCAACGATGATTACGATGCATCCAAGTGGGTCAAGCAGTCTAACTGGGTCATGATTTTACTGACCATTGCATTATTAGGTTTCCCACCTGCGAGATTCTTGTAGATTTGCGTTTTCTGCGCGATCAACAAATTATTACTCCGATTATATCACGTTGCTCGCAAGGTATAATAAAAAAAATCCGGTTTGTTATACATAATTTTTTGTTGTACATAATGAATGTTATAGAATATTTGTTATATAATCAAGACATAATTAGATCAGTAAAGTTAATAAAAAAAAATTAAAAATAAGACTGGAGAAAAAATATTTTTGATATGAAAAGCAATTTATAAAGATCAGTTAATTGTTATAAATAAATTATTAAATATTAATTAGGGAAAAAGTTACAACGCCAATCAATTTTACGAAAAAAATTACAAAAGAAATAACGTTTAACTTTTTTAAAATTGGTCTTCGTTTATGCAAAAAAAAATCATCGGTTATTGAAACTTTTAATTTATAATTAAACTAGTAAGATTAACAAAAAAATAATAATTGGGAAAAGTTATACGTGTTCTTTTTTGTAATTTTTTTCGCAGACTCGAGTAGCGTAATCAATTTTCTTCTACAATCGATATTTATTAATTTATTATAACAATTTTTTATAAAATTATTTTTCGTATAATGTGCTTTTTATGTCAGAAATATTTTTTTATTCTTGGCTTAATTCTATTTTCGATTGTTTTTTTTGTTAATGTTGCTCTATGGATCTTATAATGAGTGCTTGTACGAAATATTTTATGAGATATTCTCATATTATTGATAGTAAATTGAGGATTCGTCATATAAATGTTGAATAGTTTTTTTTAAACATCCAGTATATTCATATATTCCTATATATCTGAATGCTTTTATACGAAGCTTGCTGAGTGGAGTTTTTTTTATCGCGATATCGACCATTTGACAATACTCTGTTTTCGTTGTATCGTTTTCATTGCAAGTACCCGTGTCATGCAGAGCATGTGAAGCATGTATCTACTTGAAAAGAAACTTTTGGGATCACGAGACGACGCTTGAAATTTTTGCATCAGCTTATAGGCGGCGGCGTTTCACGCCGCTATGGAAATTAGGTCGAAATTGGCCGGAATTCAATCCGGGAATTCAATTTTCTGTCGTCTTTGTGCCCCGCGTAGTCAATCCGATCGACGCGCATATACGGCAGACGTTTTCGAGATCTAATTTGCGTTTACTAGGAGTCTATTTCCCGCTCTGTTCGCGTCGTGCGAGATGAACGATAAAAGGAGCGGGCGGACGTCTAAACTCTCCTACCAGTCTCGTGTCACGACACAAGATCGCGTCTCTACTCTCTTTGTATATGATAAAGCGACGTCTTTCCCGCATTCCCTTACGTTCGATTTGTCACAATCCCAACTGGCAGCAAGCATGAAGAGTCCCACTTTCATCGGATTATGTAGTATTTGATAACAGACACTCCAATTAATTTGGGCTAATTCCTCTTTCAATCAGACAAAATTTAGGTTCAATTACAGGTCGAATAACAGTACAATGAAAATTGATAAAAAATTGAATTTACGATTGTATAACTATATCGATTGTTACCGATTCGATAATTTAATTTTTGTCGCATTGATAGTTAGAACGCATCGAATGAAAATTAATACGTTTTACAGAGATAATAAATCATTCGTGTTCGATTTGATGAAGAATTGTTTTAATCAGCTATACGTTTTAATCAGCTGTATGTGTGTGCGATACGTTTTATCGGGTATCATAGATTAACATGTTAATGTTAAAATTATTGATATTAAAAATTATATTTAAACTAAATTTTATTTTAAATTAAATAAATCAGGTACGTATCGAATAATTACGTGTGTTTATATTATCATATGTCTTTCTTATATAATGAAACAAATAATAATACAGGAAGCACTAATTTGTATAGTTGATTTTTTCAATTATAACGCGCAGGTGTACTTTATCGAATCATAATAATATGATCTTCTGCCGAATCTGCATTCAATATCGTGCGATTTGAATATCCGATGGCGAAGATACACGCAGTGCACGTTTGCGTACATTTATATTTGAAATTCAGGCATTCATAGCTAAAATATTAAAGATCACTTTTGGTTTTTATTTTCTTGTCATTCGTAAAGATTGAGAAAAGAATGTTATTTTGTAATATTAGATTTCCCTCCCAGAAATGTGGAATCCTTTAAAATATCTTCGAAAGACAGTTGATACTGTTTGTATGATTTGACACTTAAATTCTTATTTGATAAATTATTTGTATTGAACAGTTTCATGTTTCTTTTTTACTTTTTTTGTCTAACAGAATTATCTCGTAATTTTTTTTTAGCTTATATTTATTCCTACAATCTTTAATATTATATATAAAAATGAGTTTATAATCATAGTAATAGTGTCATCAAACTCGTTTTACATTTCGCAGGTATACAAGAAAGTATTTGTATTTCTAAAATAAATTATATAAAATAAATAATTTTTATATGAGCAATAAATAAAAAGTGAGTTTTTGTATATTCTCAGATAATAAACATTTTAAACTGTAAATATGATATCTTTATTTTTGCGATCTTGGACAGAACGCTTGGAGGCAACTCAGCACTGTTTATTATCAATGTTAGTTTCCTATAAAGCTTCTTGACTTAAAGGACTCTCTCTCTAGGTGGTCTAGCAGATAACAACTTGAGTGAGTCGGATCCGAATTTCACTCGTTTCTTATGGACTTTCCCAAGTGTTTTGTTTCTTTGTCTTTAAGAAAAATAACCTGAGAGATATTAAACCTGGATGCCATAGTATTATATAACGTATCTTAAATCTACTACGCTTTCTTTCACTTTATATCAGAGAAGCAAACCAAAGGAATTTGTGTACAAATTCTTAATCTGTAATTTTCTTTCTGAAAGAGAGTTAGAATTTTTAAATCACGCAGTGAAGAATTTAAGTACTTTTCTCAGCTTCATTCGAAGTCACTTTGGGAAGCCGCGGAAAGTGTATTCGATATTCGATCGAAGACTCCTTCGTATGCGTAAAAGAATCATCTCGCCGTGGCACATGAAATTTTATGACGCCATTCGGTTCATACGATTGGCCGATTCTGATTTCCATCGCGAATAGGAAACATCTGCCGTTGTATTTTTTCCGTTTCTTTTCATTGTGCGATAAATCGATGGGGCGGCTGTTTTTAGAAATGCATTCGATTGTGCAATTAAATCGGTATCATTGCGCTCGTAAAAATGGAGTGATTAAAGAAATACTGCTAGATCGTTAAAACTCTTGACGAATTTCGTGGAATTTGCGAAACGCCGTAAAGAAACATTACCAGCGGAATAAAACTTGGCGAAACGAATGAAATTCGAAATTATATGATTATGTTTACCACCGAGTACGCGGTGCCAATAAATGGGATAAATGCAGTGAACGTGTTCCGCTGAATCTTACTAACTTTATAGTCGTCTATATTTTTCTTTTGCCTGAGTCACAATCTTAAACTTTTTATAATGTTCGCGTATTTGCGGGTGCACACACTGAGTATAATGCCGTCTTTATTTCAAATACGATTCTTCCGCATTTTAATATTTGGATCTTTCCGAATGGCATATACTCGGATTACTCGGGACGACGATATTATGAATATGTGTAAATAATGAAACGTGTCTAAATACTGTTTTATAATGTAGTATTTTCTTAGTTACATTTATCTTGCAACATTCCAAGAACTGTCATCATGTTTACGTATTATTTTTATTCCTGAGCGATCGTCCGAGGAATTATCGGAGTCTGAGAACAGAATTAATACGTGGAACATTTGAATATACAGAGCGTAGTATTGTAACGCAATTTACATTTTAATTTGGTGTCTCCCTTTTGCGAGAGCTTAAATTATAGATATATTTGCGAAGTCAATTAGTTTTGAAAATTGAGGGATTTCGCCGAATTAAACTTTAGACACATAAGATAGAAGAAAACTTGATTTCTCTACTAATTTCATGTAAATTTGGTGAGAATCTTAATTCGCGGCCAAGTTTAATGTTGAAAACAGAAGTTCCTAGCAAATCTCATGCATCATCTTTGATATCAATGTTATATTTTTACATTACAGGATGGAACATTTGTCGTAACATTTGTATTTTCATTCAAAAAATTATACCGATCCCTTTTGTTATATCTTCTATTAAAAATACACACAGAGTGTGCAATATAATTTTTTCCTCAAAGAAAGATTTGAAATTCAATTAACTCTTCGTTGCCGGAAGATCGCCGCGAAGTCCGCGAAGTCCGCGATTTACCTTTTTCTCATGGCACAGAGACTTGCGCGTCCCGGCAACTTTATCGTACTTTTGCAATCAGTTTCTACGGCGCGTCTGGCGTAAAGTAAAAGTCTTACGATCAACAACTTCCGAGTAGGATCACCGCCGATTTTCTCTCTTCTATCGCGACCGTCCGGTGGACTTGCTGGCAAAAGATAAAAGTTAATCTTGTGAAATAACATGGATATGCAAATACGCGGAGAATAGGATGGATAAAGTTCTTCTTTTTCTTTCTCCTTGTCGTGTATGTTCTTTCCTCCGACGGTTTCTTGGCGCGGTTGAAAATCTCCATGGTAGCGCAACGTCGAGCCGAGTTCGTTTAAAATGCAAATGGTCGCATTAATATTTGCCCTAAGTGCTCCGTTTCCGTTTCGTATGAGACTACCTGCCATCGGTGCGAAGCGCTCGGTGCATGCAACCGCGAGATTGTTATGAACACGTGTGCGCATATGAAAGAGAGAGGAGGAGAGAGAGAGAGAGAGAGAGAGAGAGAACGGGACGACACTTGAATTAAATCGCGTAAATTTTAATTGTACCAGTCTAATGCTGGCGAGACGGCAGCTATGGAACATTATGGAGCTATAGTTGAAGCTAGATTACCGGAGAATATTTGTCCCGTGGGACAGATTAATTACTCTTTCTCCCCATATACTTAACTATATACAAAAAATTACAAATCGACGTACAAAGAATATTATTTCACATATCATTGCTATGCATTTAAAATGGAATCCTGAAAACGTATACTTGTAGATAAATCTGCAGAGTTAACTTTTTTCACACCGAAAGTGATACAGGATTGCCATAAAACTGGAAATCAGGGAAAAATTATGGAAGTTTAGGATGCGGAATTTGTCCACAATCCATGTGATACATTATTAGTATGTGCATACATTGGAATTCTCTTTCATTTCTTTTGTCATGTATCTCTACGTGACATTATCATTTTTTGCAACACCTGTCTGAGCAGCAGGTTAATTTCAGTTTCTGAATGTGCTATCAGTCATTATAAATCTCTGCTCACATCTCGTTTACTGATTCGGCTCGCGTGCTCTCGCTTATCTCGTCACTCCGCCGAAGCGTTAACGAAGCCGCCTTATGTCTCGTTACCGGAAAGCCCAAGGGGGTTTGGAAGTTTAATTAGGCATACGGGCAACATCCGATCTTCTTCCTTCCTTCGTCAGGCGAGAATGCTCATTTAACTTGAGCCATTTCCGAATTTCTCACATGGAACCATCGCCGCAGTTGTGCTCCGCTGTTTTTGTGCGCACATTGAAAAGCCGCCGCCATCGGTGTCATAGGAATCTCATTACGCCACTTAATTGCGTTCCGCGGAAATCCTTCTGCTAGCAAGCTTTCTGTGTTCTCCACGACGCGATTTTCTACTTGGGATGGCTGGATTGGGAATAAAGAAACTGTCTTTAGACCTCTCACCTTCATTTCATCGATGATGTTCTATTTTATTATAGTTCAAATATCAAGATTGAATAAATTTTAGGTTCTGAAAATGAAAGGAACATTCGAAATTTATCAATAAAAAACGTTAATATTCAGAATTGGAAAATGTAAATATTGTAAAATGTGCAAAGAAAATGTTTAAAGGCTAAAAAGAAAGATCGTCGAGAGAGAAATTATATTTCGCAAATTAATTGTCACTTAATTAGCCGCGAGAGATAATGAAGTTGTCAAACTATTTTACTTAATAGGTCATTTAAAGTATTCTGTAATTACTTTTTGAATAGGATAGACATCATATATTTTTTCTCGGTCTTGAAACTTTGCGATCCAAGTGAATATTAAAAGAACTATACTGTCTTCTAGGAAATTTGCTCGATACGTAATCCAATGTAAGCTAGCAAGCAACTCCTTGGGGGTAGAGCGTAATTTCCGTTAGCGCGCGCAGTTTTCAATCGCTTTACTAACATATAAATCGTCAGCGTTACTTACACATATTTCTCGAGTTTTTGCAAAGTTCTTCTCCTGATATCATATCTCTTGAAATATTGAAGCAAACTTGTATACATTTTTTTATTACATAAAAGGAATTGTTTGGTCACAATTATCAAATTATTTCGTTTAGATTAATAATTTGATTACATTTGTCATATGATTTCGTAATAACCATCTAACTTTGCTACCAATTTCCAAATCTTGGTAGTAATAAATATAGTCTATATAAATGAGTCTACATACTTCTAATTATTTGTTGTTACAACATTTTATAGTATAATTTACTATATGCAAATACGATTTATGTGTAAGATAACCTAATATACAATGTTATAATTGAATAAATACATATTATGATCATTATGATCATAATTTAGTGTTCAGATTACTATAATTCATATAGTGAAAACAATTACTAATTTATGGCTGTCTCAAAAAATCACTATAAATTATATTTAGTAGATAACTAAATTTTTAGTAAACTTGTTCTTTTCTGCAGTACAATTTTTTTGTCACTTGAGAAAGCTAATTAATTATTTCACGGAAATATTGTGCATACACTTTTTCCATTTCCTTTTCATTTATGACAATTAACTATAAGACGATCATGAAAAGGAAGGTGTGTAAATTCGTCTTTATTCCTAATGATCTTTCATAACCTGTACACGATAAGTTTATGCGACGCGCGAATTTTCGTCGAGTCTCAAGCGTCGTCAGATGTTGCGACAACGGTGTATCTAATTAATAGGATTAATTAAGGGAACTTTGCGCCAAGTCTTGAACAAGTCCTACATAACTTCGCGACGATTTTTCTTTAACCTCGTCCTCCACGACTCTGCGCGTACGCAATTACGTTACGTGGGTTAGTTGCGTGCTCGTCCTTGCATACGTATACCAATGCAACTGTGGCTAGAAATTCGCCAGCTGAATTCTAAATGAGGACGAAGATGTATTTGCACGAAATTCTCATGAAATTGGATAGAATAATATTTTTTCAGATCTATCTTTTGTTTCTTTTTCTCTTTCTTTCTCTCGTTCTCTATCTCTCTCTTTATATTCTATCTCTTTATATCCTTTTTGAGGGAATATTTTATAAATATAAGATTGTATTTGATATGGTCCACATAAAAAGAGATTTAGATGGTCTCAGAAATAAGATTAAAATAAAGAGTTACTGTTTAAAACTTATAAACAAGATCGCTTGAGAATAAATGGTATTGCGAGTTGGTATTTTCAACTCGCAACGATAGCATTTGCTTCGTTCGCTTCACGTCTCTCGTGTCTCCCACGTCTCCGTCTATTCATCATGCATTCATAGAGCAATTCTCAGCTGCTATAACATCGTTAAAGTCACCATCCGTATAATTGGACCGTGGTGGCAATTTTGCGATCGTAAAGAAATTAAGACGCCATCTACTTGACGAGAGCGTGTTTACGCGCGACTGAGTCTCAAAGATAATCGACTCCGTAGAAAACGGAAATAACGGAAAAACGAAGAATCACGTTCATCGTCGTTGTCGTTGAAAGCGTTCGATCCGGCACCAGGACTGTTCATCATTGAAGCGCCGGTGCCCTTTAAACACCTCCTCCGGGTGGGTTTTAAAACTTTTAGCGGACATATCCGTGCTCCGGAACTACCTCATCGATTGTTTTATGGCCGTTGTGGTCCCGCGAGATTTGTTTCCGCCGTCATCTTCGTGAAGCCGTCCTTTTCCCCTCACTTTATTCATCCCCCAGAGGAAAAGGTTTTCACCCAGAAAAAATATCGTATAGCTGAGAACCATCTCGAATCTTTTTTCCGATATCCGGTTCGAAATTCGAAATTTAAAACTGACATGAGGAGCTATTTTTATTTACAGGTTTTAAGAGTGGGATAAAACCTGACCGTTTCCCATTTTCCTTCCAATCCACCTTGGATAGATTTGGTCCTAAGGCTGTGTAATGAATTAGGGATGAATAATGGCATGACTTTTCCTATGGAAGCCGCGAATGTAATGGTTTGAATAATATTATCGTAAGGTTAAAAACTTTCATGATGTTGAAAAGATCAAGGAAAGATACAAATATTTTATAATATAATGTTTTTTTGTAAAATGGAATTTGCATGGATATGAAAAGATATACGAATACATATCTTATTGCAGGCAGATATTTCATGTTTCACGGAAATAGTTCTTTAATTTAATTTAGTTTAATCTAACTTAGCACATTAGAAGTTTTCCAGTTTTAAAAGCTCTAACTTTAAGTAACCCGTTGCCCCAGTTTCAGAGATATCAATATGTTAGACTGCCCGCGTTGCGACGGAATATGCGACACATTCGTGTACGCTATATGCAAACGAGAAAGCTGAATGGAGGGCGCATCGTGATACATTGTTGGTGATACCTGCGAACAAAAACAAAAAGACATCTCTTGATATCGTTAGATACCAAATGAGTTTCTATGAAGCGCCGCATTTCGTTGCATCTTTTATCGACTGCAATTACGCGCCTCCCCGGGTGGACAATCAGATTCTCATTTTCGCCGACCTTATTAAATAACGAGCTTCCCGTTCTTCTTACCCGAAGCTTTTATTATACTCGATATCTTCATTTCCGCGCCGCTTTATTGCTTTTCGCGACTTCGCCGCGCAATAAATGCAGACGACGTTTATTTTTTCCGCACCTTTCGCGACATTGGCGAACCATGAGGGCCATTCCCCTCCTCCCCTTGGAGTTTTCTTTTTAAAAAATTTTTATAACAAATTGTTAATGTTTTTAATAATTCTAAACTGCTTAATCACAATTTTCATATTCCAAAAATATTTTTTAATTTAATGAACTCCTAGATATAAAGACTATATAGATTCTACTATATTCTTTTTTATATTATAATTTTAAATAAAATATTTTATTAATGTTTGAATTATACATTTAAGTAATACGTTTTTAATGTAACAATTTAAATAATAATTTAATATTTTATCTTTTTACATATTTGACTTTAAAAAAAAATTTTGCTTGCGGCCCTGCTTTGACAAATTTCTGAATTAAAGTCCCGATTTCAGGATGTTTGTGCTTCTATTTTTATTAACGATACTCAAAATCGTCAAAATAAGGCACACGTCTTGTGCTCACTCGGATGTAACGTACCCGGAATAATTTTTATGTTACATTCATATTGCATCGCACGTATAATATACAATGCGACGTAGTCATTTTTTTTGTACCTCGAGCTATTTGCTTCAGAGGCATTTTATTTTATTGATTCTACACACGGTACTCGTGACGCGGATCCGAGAGGTAGCTCTTCCAAAAGAATTGATATCTCGCGCGAAGTATATCGTTTCCAATAACCCACAGAAAACAGATATGTTCAATATGTCTTTTGTGTTCTGTATATTAGATATCGCTGCCAC
Organism: Atta cephalotes; assembly: GCF_000143395.1. NCBI lineage: Eukaryota > Metazoa > Arthropoda > Insecta > Hymenoptera > Formicidae > Atta > Atta cephalotes. Next base: position 1,591,702 of record NW_012130068.1, on the reverse strand, counting down.
TAGTTTTTGTCTTGTTTCTGTTCGCTCGTTATGCCAGGATTAAGCACGATACATCCCTTCGTTCTCTCCCGCTTTCGGTAAGTGACGAACAGATAAAGAAGCGGACGAGTAACAAAGCCTCTTTGCAACTCACTAGTGTTCACCGCGTTGAATAAAGCAATATCTCGGGGTTCTTCAGTCCCGGGCGTTTTGCGCGCGAACAAGAGCCTGTTATTACATCGGGAAATTGCCGGACTGCCGTATTTCTCCTTTTCCCGCTGTGCACATCAACCGGAGCGGCCATCTCCCATTTTCCAAAGTTCATTTCGTGCTCCGACCACTTCGCACTAGTACGCCCATGGAAAAAGCTATCAGGTGCCATCCCTTTTCCTCTCATTCGCTTCTCTGTCCCGATCGCTGACCCCTGTTGTCTCATCACGCACGAATTCTCGCGAGATAGATGGATCGGTATTATCACGCGAAACGAGATCTCGCCGGATGATCTGATGATTGTTTTTTTAACTATCTCTTGTATAACCGCGTAATCGTTTCTCTTCGCGTCGTGGCTTCTTCCCTATTGCGTCGCTTCCATTTCGTTGCCGGCGGCTGCTCGGTCGTTGAAAGCTTTTTTTTTTTTGGTGGTTGATTGAAACCACTAAATCGATTATCGCACGTGATGACTATGCGATGTTAACAACAAGTATAGTCTGCGTGTTATCGCGTAAACGCGTTTTTTGTCATATAACTTGAAGAAATAAATCGATTTGAAGATGAACGTGTAAAAATATGTTACAATAAACGAACGCATAGTTGTAAACGTATAGTTGTTAAATGTAAATTAAGAATCGATTAATGTAATAATATTTTATAAACGATCTAGTTTATGTATGTATGTACTTAACATCAGATTACAGTCGCCGCGTTGCAACGCAGTGGTTAACATCGTTAACCATCCTCTCGATTTTGAACGTAGTTACGGAAGTTACTGATGTGAAACTTCTCCCGCAATTGACAGATTAATTAGTGACATACGTAATCAAGCCTAAACTCAACGTAACTGATGACTGCAATCCGCTAATCGCCAGTATCGCCAATTAAATTTTCGTATTACGAATCAGTATTGCTAATTGACGTAACGATTGGCGGCGAAACCATAAAATCAGAACATATTATTTTGCATCGCTGTTCGATCGAGTTCTTTCATTTCCTCTGTCCCGTTTCCATCGTCAATCACGACAAGTCATTATATGATATATGATTATGTCGTTAGGCGTGGTAGTATGTAATAAAGTTCTTCGCCGAATGCGATTGAGTGCCATTAGGACAGCGAAATGGCCTGTCATTACTATGCGACGTCATGCGCGTGAATTTACGAACATTGCTCCTCAAAATGAGAGATCGGATGAAATGGAAATATCTCATGTAGACTTTCTAATCGCCAATTAAAGAAAATGCGCGAAAGAAAAGCCGTGTTTATGCTGGAATGATATTCGCAAATAACGCTCATCCGTTCTTCGAGTTTCACCGTAATTAACGAAAAGCCATGGTGGGACTTGATCGCGAGCTAATCGTTGACTCATCGATAAGTGCACCATTACGCTTGAAATTGCTCGAGAAAGTTTCGAGCAGTGGTGTAACTAGAATCTTTCGGCCACTGAGCACGATATTTCTATTCTATTTGTAGAAAGAAGCCAAGGACGAAAGGCGAAAGTATATTTAATTAATCGTTGGAATATTACTTTCTAATCTCTCAATTTTTTTATTTTGTATTTTCTGAGCATCGTTAATTTTTGGTAAAAGTAAATTCTGTTATATAGTATTTAACAAATTTTGAATAGCCATCCAAATACTGACACCGACTTGGCGTCGCAGAACGCGGTCGCGAGAAAATTCAGAAAGTCTCGTCACACGATAACTTGACGTTTTGTAAAGTTGGAATTATAGTAGGAGAAAAGTTTCGTTGAGATTCGTTGAAGAGTTTCCGTTTACTCTTCCTTTTCCAGTTTGCACATTCCATCTTGCATTTGCAAACGGGGTGCAGAATTATGAGGACAAAGTACAGGACGCGGAGTGAAAAACTGCTAAGTCTCTTCGCACTTTGGAACGGAACTGTAAACCGAAGAAACGTATTTTCATTCTTACGAAGTTGTTTGCGTGCACGGCTGAATATTTTGTAATTGAAATAGCAGTTACGTCAACGGCTGCAATAATAATGTAATTTATTATTAATTAAATTATGCGGAGCGGAAAATGATAATCGATCGTCCTTCAATGACACGTCAGCAATTAGATCAACTAGTGGGCAATAACATCGAGTGCGTAATTAGTTGAAATTTTGTGAATAGCTTTTTATCATATCATTTTCGTTCATCTGATCGAATTTGACTTGTGTCTCGGAATCTTGTCGCATGGTATTACGGGAATTCGACGAGCGAGAACGACGAAATGCCACGTACGTACGAAGGAACGTGTATATCGATACAGATTCAAGAGGGATACGTTCTCGAAGGACATTGCCGAATCGGATTCCTGTATCGATGAGATGAAATGTGCGTCGTCGAATTCGCTATGACTTCGGCAATGCGGTATCGTGAAGATACGGGGGTCGAAATCATATCACATGGTAAACCATATCCATCATCCTGGATGTCATTTATAGCGAATGCTATATGAGATCGAATAAATTAGCATAAAGAATGCGAATCACAAATTTGTATTATAACAAGTAAACTATATTGGATATTCAATGTGAAAAAACTTAATATAACTACAATTTCATGCGCATATAAATCGCACAATTTTTCAGATTTTAACATTTAATATAAACACGATAATTTTCTGGCCTTTAATTATTGCACGCAGAAAAAAAATTGTTCAATTCACTAAATTAAGCTAGTTCGTTTTTATTTCTTTTGATAAAGAATGTATTTAAGTAAAAAATATTATATTTGACTCAACTCAATCGTATGTATTAAGAATTAACTTTTATTACACTAATTCGCTTTTAGTTTCTAATATACAACGTAAACGACTTTTCCTACAGAAAATTTGTGTTTGTGTGATTTTCTTTTTTCTTTTTTTTCACTTTAAATTCATTCGATGTAAATGTGAAAAGGGAAAGGGTGTAAATTCGACTTTGGAATACCAACCGGCATCTCTTGTGTTAACATCTTCCCGCTGCCATACGCATTCATATAAACTCGGAAACATATAGCTATCCTCGCAGGATATATCCCGCTTTTACGACTCTCAAGACGATACCTTGTACTAGATGGCTCCGCGGGATATTTATCTCTTTCGATGTTATTTCTTACGTTTGCGATAGTTATGGGATCTTAAATATGTTTTAAGTAACTTATTTGGAAGAAACTCGTTCATACTTTCAGAGAACAAATTAAACGTACAATAAATTGTGTTTTGTATATGTTTTTATAATAATCGAAATACTTTTTAATTAATCATTTTATATAATGATTCCAATAATCAAATAAATACAATTTATTGTCAAAAGATATTTTTGTATATATTTTCTCTCTGCATTTCTATTTGTTAGATGTTCATAATTATTAACTTTTAAATTTTTTCAATGCACTTTGTGTAAAAAAATACATTTTTAATCACTCTTCTCATTTTGCATTGAATTAATTGCGTTCTGTTTGCAATCTGTCGGTAATCAATAAAGAAAAAAAAATGAACGAAAGCAAGCAGATAGACCTTGATGTTGGTACATCGAAATTGTCCACAGAATTGGACGAGGATTGTTCGTTTGGCAGATTGAATACCCAAGTGATCGGTTTGCTTGTAGGTCACGGTTGTATGTATAAGTGAATGAAACTTAAATGAAAAATCACACTATGCACCATCAATGCAGTGGCCGATGCGTCTCATTGCGCCACAGACTTTCGCGTTCTATTCTGTGGAGTGGAAGATTTCGCATTAAGAATAATGGAGAAGTGGAGAGTTGAATCTAATGGCAGTACTTCGCGGCATAAATTTCAGTGACCCAGTTATTAATCCAGAGAATAATTGAGATGTGGAAAATCGATAAAGTGCAGAAGTTCTCTTTTTTTGTGAAGCCTTGAACATGCCGATAATGGTTTAAGTTCTTCTAGCTCTCTAAATGCCAACTGCAAAATGAGCTAATCGTGTATGCGTGATTATTACGCATGATGATCTATTAATGATAAATTTTGGATTTAACTTTTCACAAACAATCTTTATCTCGCTTTGCTCACGAGTTGTTTGTTTGTTTGTTCGTTTCTGTCCTTTTCATGTGCGACTTGAACGTGACTTATATATCGGTACGGAAAAGTAACGATATCTGGGTCAGTAGTCAGATGCAATGTTGGTAACGATTGGATTCTTAACGGTGGTGGCGGAAATTGGATGAAATGCATTAAATCGCGGCAGGCCTGGCAGGCGGAAATGAAGAGATCACTGCATTACCTATATGGCTATTACAGCGTTTCTGCCTCCTCTTGACCGTACTCTAACTCCGTGAATTAGCCGTTCAATATGTGTATGACCATTTATTGTTGGATGGTTCCCGAAATGGCATCTTGATTCACCTCCCGCGTTCAATGCCCGCTGCATTTCAGATACTATTCTCTCTTTTCTATTCGCAAAAATCGTATTAAAATCTATATTTCTTTCTTATAAAAGATTAATGGTAATAAGAACACCACTTTATTGAAGTGCACACAAGTGAAAATGAATTATTATAATATATCAATGAATTATTATACAAAGCATAAATATAGAGACTACAAAAGCATTTTATTATGAAGCATAAGTAATAATACTCCAGACCTTTCATATAATTAAAACAACAGTAAAAATACAAGAAGGATAACTCATATGTTGAGTACATGATATTAAGATACCGTACATTAACATTTAACATTAAGAGTATGCAAGTCGATTATGTTTACTAAGCTATTACTAGTGATATAAATTATTTAAAATAGTTTTAAAGTAGTTTTGTAAATTGTAAGTACTACATATAATTAGAGATATAATGGCTGGTGTAAAAAGAAAAATATTTAAATATTGATTTAAAAATGAGAAATAATAGTGAGAAGTAGCTGATTTGAAAGAAACAGAAGAATGAAAAGTAGGTAATGGATTAGAATATTTTAACATATGAGAAGGCAATGTGATAAGCTTTTGCCTATGAAAGGTTAGAAATGAAAAATAACAACATTTCTAAAAAAATATATAATTAGTAGAACGTGTACAAGGAAACGATATTCGTAATTTGCAAATCACCAAAGTCTCTTTTCATCTGCTTTGTCGCAATATACCATTTTGAAGTTTGTGTTCATTCAGGTATGCGAATAAGGACTCTTGGACCGATAAACTGTTAAGTATGATGTGTGTATCGATAAATCCTACGATTATTTGGTTTTCCAATAAACTATACTATTAGTCTAACCAACGATAAACCACGCGATTACGATGCACTGTAAACTGCCGGATTACACGAACCACCGATAAGCTACTTGTCGTACTAACAAACACTCCGATCCAGATTTTGTAAATACCAATTGTTCGAGGATTCTGGTATCTCTCCGAGATGACGTCGAGACGAGTCTCGTTCTATTTTGATTGAGGCTGGTTCTTTTTAGTTTCAACTCGATGTGGGTAATGGCATTTCTATGCGCGATGTATGCACTATAAAAAGGAGCGCATAACAATGCAGTCTGCCGCAAAAATTGGTCGATTAATCTTTCGTCCACAGTCCACCGAGCAAAATCATTCCTGCGCGTCGCTGTTTGTTGACGTAGCATCCTGACGAAACTTCATAAAAAATTCATAGGGGCGGTGCAATTTGTATTCGATGAAACTCGGGCGAGAATTCGCCATCGTCGCGTCGCGTCGTTGCGAAGGCTTCATCGGGAATTTGTCACGAGGGGAATTAACGTTTCTCGTTTAGCTGCCGACCATTCGTGTGAATAGTTACTAAAATTTTTCTACGAAAACGAGTCAGCGATCGAAGTTATTGTCAAGCTCGACAACTCATTTTAAAAGAAAAAAAAAATAATAAAATCGCTTCACATTCAGTTCTTTTTTTTGAATAACCGAATAAAAAATTATATTGATGAAAGTAAGTTTTTGGTTATTATTTTTTTATCTCATATTTATAACGTGAAATAGAATTTTGAAATGTAATAACCGACTTGTATTTTCTGATCGAAAATAAAAAAGGAAATTATACAAGTATAAAAGCAATACGAGAGGAATGAAAGTATAAATGGAGATACGAAGCTCGTAGTAAAATCTATTTGCATGTAAGCGAAGATTTTATAAAAGATTAAGATTAAAATTAAAAGAAAGATATAAAAAAAAATTAGATATCGATAGTTGAGATAAAACTGGTTGCGCCCCTGAGTATGTGAGTTATATGGAAATGGATTTCTTATCAGAGAATTGAAATTATGGAAGCTTGATTGAATAATAATGTCAGAAGTTTTTAGTTACTTAAAATTTTTTTCTGAAAATAAAATAAATAAAAAAGATTCTCATTTCAGTATATTCGCGAAGTTTTAATTCTGTGAATTTGACGATTTTTGTCGTAACAATTCAATGTTTTGATCGTTATGTACTTTTAATTTCATTCAGTAGCATTATTACATTTATCACACTGTTGCGCGAGTAAACAACGATGCAATCTATTGACCAAGTTAACTGCTGTTATAATCTGATTTACATTTATCGATCTCTGAAATAAAAAATTCAAGAAGACTTTTTCACGTTCATTTTTAAAATATCTTGATAATACCAAGCTTATTGAGCTTCGTTTTAAACCATTCTACAAAACCGGAGAAAAATATTTGTATCTTCGATATTTCGGGAGGGAAAACTATTTAATTTTAACTTTTTAATTTTCTGACAATTTATTTTCATTTAAAATAGCTTTTGCGTAGACTTTGTTATTATTACATGAATAATATATAATTTTGCAACAATAATGAGGAGAGGAGTACGCACACATCGATTTACGAGACATGAGAATCTCGAGATGCGTTCGCGAGTAAATAGTCGCTGATAGAAGCGCAGAAAAGTTTCCTTTTTGAAAGAAAGCGCGCTGTCGATGGTGTAGTAAGTAAGAAACTACGATGCACACATGACACGAGCGGTATAAAGTTGTTATTGTATTTACGTTTGTCGCATTGAGAGAAAAGGTCTCTCGCTCTCGAAGAGAACGAAACGAAAAGACAGAAAGTACGTTATACGAGATAGAGGACGAGTGCATGGAAAAGGCACACGATCAGCACTTTTCTCAAGGGACAGCTCTCCCGAGAGTTACTGTGCTAGTAACATCCAAACTTTTTAAGCCGCCCAGTGGATTTCAACTGATAAAACTGAAGTCGACAGTCGTCCTTTTTGTACTGTCCTTCTTCCATCGTCGCATCATACTGCGCAACTACAATAATAAAATGAACGAAGATAACGAGAACTTCCGTTTCTCTCGAAAGTATTAGTTCATCATGAGCATTATCGATGAAGTTTCGTAATCCTGATGCCTCGACTTCATGTTAATATATAAATATTGTTAAGCACGTATAAAGTCCGCTCTCTCTCGACAAAATTTATTTCTCGAATAATTAGTAATCTTTTTTTCACGATTATGTGGAAAAGCGGCAAATAAGTTCATTTTCCAACATTTTTGCATTGTGTGTGTTTATGTATATATATATATATATATATATATATATATATATATATATATATATATACTTATTACTACTACTACTACTACTTATTACGTTACGTT
>NW_012130068.1:1582357-1583926 GCF_000143395.1 Atta cephalotes | reverse complement strand
TNTGTNNTNTNTGTGTTTATTATATATATATATATATATATATATATATATATATATATATATATATCGAATTTTTCATCACTCAATTTATGCGTTCTATTTTTGCGGCATTATATATTCGAATCTCAAAAAATCATAGTGCTGCGCATATGGCTGTCACCGTTTATTTGAAACTTTAGCACGTGTGATCTTCTTTTTCTTTCTCTCTCTCTCTCTCTCTCTCTCTCATTCTCTCAACACAATGCCGCTCGTTTCTCTGAAAATCTAATTCGGCGTGCCAGTGGTTGGAAAAGTTTAATGCTCGCGATTGCTAAAGTTTGTGCAAAAACTGTTAACTATGCGTTTTAGTAAAGTTTTTGTCCGACTATTACATCTATCGAGCAACGCTTTTTGCGAAAATGTCATTAGTGCAGAAGAAAGAAAGATGCATTTTCTCATGCGTTCCACTTTCATATGCATACAAACTCTATATGAAAGGTTTATAATTATACTAACGTATCGTGTAATGACAAGTGAATAGACTCAACTAGTGAGTCAAAATTATTATTTTGAGAAATTTTACTGAGACACTTTAATTTACTCTCTGTTAATCTTTTTGATTGCCGAGAAAGTTCTTTTTAACTTCAATTACACTATTAAAAATTTCATGAAATTTAATATACTTTTAAGTTGCACAATTTGAACTTAATTTCATGACATTACATTAAATTTAATGTATTTATAAAAGTATATTTATGTATATGTACACGGAATTTAATGTATTTTTCATGAAAATTTATGAAATTCAATGTACACGTTCATTACATTTAAATAACTACTATAACTTATATATAATTTTCAGTTAAATCATTCATTATTTTTTAAAATTTTGTTTATAACCACGAGTTTTTATTTACACATAAAGAAAGCTCATGGTACATTTCTAACAGTATAGTCTACTTCAGACTACAGATCCACTTATATTCTTTATTACACATGTGGACTATGCTCTGAGATATTAGAAATCTTCGCGCGCGCGCGCGCATTTTTCAGAGAAAACAAATGATATTTGTTTTGCGTAAAATTTAGAAGCTAGCGTAAACTTCACAGAAATTGGAATTTCTCTTGCCTGAATAATATCAAGATGGCTTGATATTTCGCACTGCGGTAGCATTCGCTTCAAAAGACGAGCGAGAGATGAAAGACACGACCGGCTGGCTTAGTGAGGATTCTCATGTCGTCTTTTATTAACCAAGAATTAGAGCATGATGAGTTTTTGTTGAGAAGAAGACGTCTCGAAGATACCGCGCATTCTCCTCGAGAAATAGGCTGTTGTTTATTTTAATGGCATTTATGATCATAAATACCATTATCGAGATATCGACATCTCAATAATAATATCACAATAATTTGTTCTGCTCTTTTCCTTTTGAAAAAAGAATATAGATAGAAATAGAGATTGGAAACAAAAAATAAAAGGCTACGAAGAATATTTAAATAAATTATGGTTTTAGTTATTTCTTACGAGTTAAAATCTTTTCTGCGAATTTTATATATATATATATATATATATATATATATATATATATA
>NW_012130068.1:1576942-1581316 GCF_000143395.1 Atta cephalotes | reverse complement strand
TATATATATATATATATATATATATATTGTTGTTTTATGTATCAGCACATACGAGCACGATCGTTATTCATTGTGCGGAAGAGAGTCGATTGAGCTCAGAGAGGAGCAATAAGGCGAAGATAGAAGGAATGAGACAGAGAATTAGATGCGTCTCTATCGGTAGAAACGTTTCCACGATCACGAAATAGGAAGCAATCTGAAAGCTAGTGTGACTTCTGCAAATTGCAAAGCTGGTATAGTAATGTAATACGATACCAACTGATGCAGCAGAGATCATTGCAGGACAATATTGCGATAACTAATTACACGAGAATGTATCTATCGCGAACAATCTTTTGTTAATTAGTTCTTGTGTAATTGAGAACAATAAGTAAGTTAATGAAGCTTCAATAATAGAGAACAATAAAACAATAAAATACGTTGAAAATAATAGTAAACGTATTAATGTAAAGATTAGATAATAAGATTAGATATCTTCTGTTACATGAGTTTTCTTGTATTTCTAACTATACGATATAGTAATCGTACCGATAGATAAGAGAAAGACAGTAACAATCCTGGTTTACTTTGTCATTTTATTGAACTGTAGAATGAATTCTCTCGCACGTTGCTTGTCTTTATTGTCTATCACGATATCTCCTGTTCGTGATAATTGGATTGATTCTCGTGGGTCCGTCGTGAAATAAGGCAATAGCACAAGATACCCGATTGGAAATTTTCCGATATCTCGATATATCCGGCAGTTGATATCGATCGCAAATAGAACCGTGCGTTTCGTGGAAACATATTGCTGTTTCGAGGTAACTCGGAATAGGTAGCTTTTCTAATCTATGGTGCGATGGCCCGATATCGAGAGAGGCTCGTCGCTACCACATACTGGTAAATGTGCATGTACATACATTCGTCGATAACTCTTGCTTATCTTAAGCATTACACCAAATCTTATACGCCAATAGTTCGTTTTCGACCGACGACGTTGGTATTTTCTGAAAATCCAACTGTCGCATTAAAATCTTGTGCTGCACGACGTAATTTCGTCCGACATTTGTTTAGGTAGTTTAAGAGAAGTAGCGACATTTGAGAAAACTCAGAAAAATTCTGGAAACGTAAGTGAAATAAATGGAACAGATAATCACAGTTTAACACTGTAGAACTGCCAATAGTATTTCATTGGAACTGCGAACCAATTTCGTAATTTCTTATCCTTGTTTTTGGTTAGGAAAGTTATTTTGATATTATTTGTTGTATTAGAATTATTTGTATTATTTTTACATATTTTTTATATTTTATACTGTATATTTAATCTAAAAAAGAAAAAAATTGAAATAATTAGCGAAATTAAAATGGCACTATTGGCAGTTCTATATCTTAAGGAAACGACATTTATTTAATGATGATTTATGAATATATAAGAGAAATTTAGTCATAAATCACGCTAATTTATTTCTAGAAATTATTTGTGCAACTAAAGGTATGAAAGAACGGCTCATATTATTTAAAATCATCACGTAGGTGAGACTTCGATGAAAGAAAACACACGTGTACAAACATTAGCTTCGACGAAGGGTGTGTTCCTTTGCTCTGTTTCTCACACCACCTAGAACAGGGATAAGAGGCTGCAAGGAAGAGGAACACGCCCTCACAGCGAGATCCTTAGTACAATAGTAGGTAACCTACGCGTCTTGGATAAAGCTTTAGTCAGCTTAGATTTACTTGCGAGACACAGAGATATTTGCTGATAACCGACAATGATAAAGAATATTTTCTATATCAAATATTTGCTTGCTTTAGCAAAATTCATCAGTCATCGACTAATTTTATATTTAAAAATGAAGATCCGAAATTCAGTTAACTATATAAAAAGTTAGATAAGAATAAGCTCCTATTTTTTTGAATTTCTCTCTTCCGACTTATATTAAATTTTTCTCTTTTGGATTTATAATGGAAAATATAGAGAGATACAGTCATTGTTCACGACTATTACATTCGACACATCTTTAATTTACTTTAATAAAGTTGTGGAGTCTCCGTTCTAGATAACAAACGGATTTTGGTTCTTCTCATTCCCTCCTTTCAAAGCCCAACAAATATCTATCCAGGTATGTTATGCGTCCTAGCACAAGATGAGTCGCCTTGAGCCGTGTAGTCTGACCGTTGCGGAAGAGAGGTAGCTGAGAATCATCCAGGGTGCCTTTTCATAGCACACGCAGTCCCCGAAGGGTACTATGTCCGTCGTTGTTACGAGGTGCCGCGGACGAAAATGAACCCAGCTTCGTCCGTGACTCGTAGGAAACTCGTAGAGAATCACAAAGTGCATTCAGGACTAGCAGCTCCGTCCGTAGGGAACGGCCTTAATGTTGCTCCCCGTTGCATGCATATGTAACGCTGCTGCCGGCTGTATCTGACGTCGGCCGGTTTACGTATTTGCGTGTGTATATGTGTCAGCTAACATACGTGTGCAAAGTGAACACACACGTATCTTCCATAGCTTACGAACGTTTATTCCGTGACGTTGCACACCAACATTATTAGACTCTTCTATTTAGACCGTCGTAGAGCTCAGACTAGATAGATGCCGAATGTATCTTATACCTGCCTCCACATGTGTCGTACCATTCTACGGAAAGTGTGTACTTATATCTTAGCATTTATACCTGCGCACACATTGAAGATAGTCTCGTTACCTTAGATATTGAATATTCGTAAACGGAAAACGTATCCGCGAAACGATTTATTGGTGAACGATCTATTCGTTATCCAACTAGGCATTCATAATTCATAATATCGTAGATCTAATGATTTTAATCTGCAATCTAGGTCTTTTTTGGCACAAACATTATTTCATTCTTTAACCTTTTTGTAATAAAAGTGGCGAAGAGTCTGGTTTTCTTTCCTAAAATAATTGAGAAAATTATTCGATAATGTGATAGAGATGTTGAAATGAGAATAACTTTGAATGTTTTAAAAGCATAAAATAGTACAAAAACGTGAGCTAAACAGACTTAAATTGACGAAGCAAAAATATAATTACAGATGGGGAAATAAATCATTGTTCTTTAACTGAATTGAAGATTTGTGAAATCCATTAACATGAAACTAAAATAATTTATTATGGACGATTGTGAATGTATGTTTTTGTATTTTTTTTTATGGTTGGATTAAGTTTGCCTCTCTCTTCTTCCTTTTTTTCCCCTTTTCTCTCAAGAAAGAAATTTAGGCGTTATTTTATTTTTATTACTAAGCACAATAAATAAGAAATATGCGAATAAATCGAACATTCACGAAATTTATCTCTTGATCCATTGGCACAAGAAGTCATTCTTTCAGCAGTAAATCATTTTTACATCTCGATATCAAGCTTGAACGCCTGAAAAAGATTAAAAAAGAGAGCCAAATTTATTTTGGAAGTATTATTTTGTTTCCTTCTTCTGCATCGGAATTTCTGTCATGTCGATCTGCTAGACACATCCGTCTTGCATTTCCGTAACATTGTTGTTGCGTATTGGCGAACGATTGTAAAACATCGCATATCAATAAGCTTGATAACACAACGGACGTTTACAACGATTCAGAGCGTATCGCGTTACACTGTAAAGACATACGTTCTGTTTCCGTTCGTGACTCGGGGTATGCTGAGCTACGTATTCTCGCGACATACCTGTTGCCGTGTTGTCATGTTCATGTTACATATGTTACTTTTGCTTTTCGATTCAAGCAAAGTGGTTTTTTCGTCTGAAGCACAGATCTATGCACAGCGATTAGGCGTCCCCGTTTTCGAGCATTATAGGTTTTTTTTTAATCCGTTTTCAAATAAGCTCAGACGTGGATTTTCAATATGGGTTGCTTAAAAAAACTCACTTCGAACTTATAATATATATTTAAAAATGAATACACGCTTTTCCGTTTATTTATTTATCTTATTATTTTATTAAAACTGCGAAACTCTGAATCGAATATTGCTATTACATGTTATCTCGTTATATTTTAACGGTCTGTTTTAACAATATTTACACAGAGAATATGAAACGTTTGCAACTGTTATACTCAGCGGATAATTGAATAATGCAATGATAAAATTAGTTTTTATAGAGAAATGAACGTAAATACTGTAATATTGAAATGTTATAAATATATTATTAGTCTTTTTTTAAAAATTGTGTCAAATTATATTCTCTGTTGTCGGAATTAAAATATGGAAATTAGAAAAATATTTTTGTAATAACCAAGTGCGGATAACATTAAAGTTTTGTAAATATTATACGCCATTTCTTCCTTGTGATTCAAGCTGTTCTAAATACAAATTCTCTACGGTAGTATTGAAGGTAGAGAGAGAGAGAGAGAGAGAGAGAGAGAGAGAGTAGTTAGAATGTAGTA
>NW_012130068.1:1545557-1575303 GCF_000143395.1 Atta cephalotes | reverse complement strand
CCATAAATAATGTGAAAAAATATAAATACATTTACAGCGATTCAAATTAAATACGAGATTTCATATGATATTTCTGCTAGCTTCTGAAGCAATGAAGCCGAATAACAGATTAAATAAATCAGAATTACCTGCTTAAATCAAATAAAGTTGCGTCAAAAATAAAGTTGTGTAGCAAAAAAAAGCAAAATAAAAAAAGAGAAACATTAATAGAACGTAGTCTATGATACGTAGTAAGATAGGATTTATCATAGCGAAACCGGATAATGACATTATGACGTAAAATATTAAAAATAAAGCGCAAAAGTTTGGAGTAAAAAAAATGTAACGATATTTATCGAGAAATGTGAAGTATGATTAAGTATAATCAACAAGTATGGCTAAGTGTAATGTAACCACGTTTCTCGATTGTCTCCCACAAAATTGGCAATAAACGAGTAAATTGACAATAAGTAGAGACTCCATCTAATCCTAGTAATAAAACTTTCGGATCCAGACGCGCTATCTGCGTCTCGTCGACGCTTTTCGATTAATGCAAGTGGATTATTATCCCATGGGAAGGCGAATAAGAGTGATTAAAGCAAATTGTTTAAACCGAGTGCATCGGACAGCGTTTTATTTCACGAACTTGAACGCTAGAAAATGCTTTCTCGCTAATTACATCTTGGACATTTCCTTTATTCATCAAACTCATTACTGCGGTGAAAGAAAACAGACTTTCACGATTCCATTTGAAGCCTCAATCATTTCTTAATTGATATATTTTCTTATATTCTGCAAACGATTTTGTTTATTTAAGTCAAATGATTTTAGTGAGACAATAACATATTGACAATATTAAAGCAATTTTAAAGGATCGCAGATCCAATCTGAGCTATGTTTAGTAATCCGGTTTTTTTTATAGAGTTATATCACGAGAAAATTGAGAACTATAGCATATAAAGCATATAAAAAAAAATATTATTTCAAATTGTTTATAAGTTTTAGTCAAGAAATCTAGATAGAGAATTTTATTTATAATTTTATATTATATCGTATATATTTTGATGTATATATATATATATTTTATGTTGCATATTTTACATTTACATTTTGATTTTTACATTACACAGCAAAATTATAAATAGAATTTTTATTTTTGACTTGAATTACAAGTTATCTGAAATTCAATCAATAAAATTACGTATATGTATTACATACAAATGATAAATTATATAGATACACATTTTAGATATTTTGCAACATTACTATAGAATGTATTTTAAAAGCTTGTTCTGAGGGATTAATTAAAATCAAAAGTGTTATTGCAAAAGTAAATTGTAAAATTGAGTTTTATTTGTTACGTAAACGTTTGATTTGACATGCTATAATATAGTCAATCAAAATTGATATTTGACATATATTTATATTTTGTAACAATAACATTGCGACAAATTGGCTGACACACGCCGCGTGATGCATATATATTTTTTTAACGACAGGCTGTGTTTACTGAAGATCATGTTCGTACAACAAGACTCGTGTATTCGAACCGCGTCTTATGTCCTCAAGTTTACCTATAGATAGACCGAGCATAATGGACGAGATCTTAGCAGGAGCGCACGCGAGCGAGCATGGAGAAAACAATTTTGATGGAGTATCTAAAAATTGAGCTAGATACAGATCTAAAAATAATTTCACTGGACTATCAAAAAAATTATGTGGAACGCTCAAACGTTGGTGACAAAAATTTTTAATATTCCAGCAACTAATTTAAGCGTTCTACATACTTAATTATTTTGATCATCCAAATACATCATTTTGAGAACTATAGCTATGTAGCTTAAATTTTTAGATATTTTAGTAAAATTGATATTTCTGTAAGAAAACAAATTATTGTTAGATCTTTCTTTTCTCTCCTGAACCGTTACCTTCATATATGGTAAACAGTTGATATAGATAAACAATTCAGCGACTTTTATTGAAGTCTTCTGTCTGCCGTGCGAAGTATTGCACGATCATCTTATTCTTGTAATTGCACAGTAGTAATTAACTGTTTCGTGAGTGTTGTGTGAGTGTAACGAAAGGAAATCTGAGAGAAAGACGTCTGGAAAGCATCACCATCAACTTCATACACCGCCAATGCAGCGGACGAGCAATCATGAGACGAGTGATATATTATTTGTTATTTTTTTGTGCGATTAAATTATTTATGACTATTTGCGCAATAGTTATTATATTGTTTTAGTTTTTAATATTAACATTAATATTAATTATTAACGATTTTACAAAATTTGGATGTACACTCGTATTTTACATATTAATGTATTTATAACAGTTTACAGTTCCGCTGCTGTGCATCAGTGAGCGACAAATTATTTTTTTATTTTTTATTTTATACTAAAGTATTGAATCTGTGAAACAAATAACTTAAGCGTATATATGTATATATTGATTTAACAATATAAAAATGTTTTTTAAAACAGATAAATGTAATATTTAATTTATTGCTTTGAAATAAAAAGAATGGAACAGATTATATTCAATGTTTGTTCTGTAGTATACAATTTTCTGTCGATTTATTAATTGTGCACACATACATAGCTTGTAAAGAGATACTTATCAGATACTTTATCATAGCGATATATACATCGATGTCTTATACTATTCAGTTCTCTATTGCTTTCACACATTCAATTAATATTAGCCTATTCATTCAAATCTATTAATATATTAATTTTATATGTAATATGTAAAGGAAAAGAAGAGAGTACATATATGGAATATTATTTTGTTTCATTAAAATAACTTTATAGATATTCACATGACATAACTACTTTTAAACAAAAGTAGTTTATTAGTCACAAAATTATATTTATTATATTATAGGTAGAAATTCTTTGAAGATACAGAACAAACATAATTAATTTACAAAAAAACTGAAGAAGGAAAACATTGCGTTATGAAATAGAAGGGAGAATCAATTAGCGTATCGTATAACTTTACATATCGAATACATGAATATATTTCGTTATCAAATTTAGCTCAATTATATCGAAAGTCACATTTATGGGTTTAAGTTAGATTGTAAAATTGCAAAATTAATATCAGTTTTTCTCAAATTACGTAAAGAGCATAATATACCTGTAAAGCTATCTATTACCTGCACAACTAAAATGTAGCTTTTACGACAACGCAGTAAACACTTACGATCAGAGAGAGTCGTCTAGTAGATTTTGAAGAAATACAATTGTCTTCAGAATATCGCAAACTGTATGCAATGTCATGGTGTTCCATAAAATCACCTTCTTTTATTAACTGCATCAATGATGTTACATTAATATGTATTCTATAAATAGAAATAATTTCATTGTAAATGCGATTTTTATCGTATAAATGAAGTTGCATTGACGAGAAATGTATTCAACTCGTGTAAGGAATTAATAATGCAAAACAAAATTGCTTTGTTAATGTCGCTTTCTGATGGCCGTACATGTCTTCAATTCGTCTAGGTTACGTTCTATTTCATGCATGATGCATCATTTAGCCTTGTTTAACATTCGGTGAACAAGAATAAATAATAGCATGCGCATCGTGCGTGAAACGGAACGCAGCCCTAGTAGCAACGATTGCATTGAAATAAGGGACGAAGTTATCGGAAACGGCCAAGACTGACATCAAATGCCATTTTCCTTGATTAAAAACGGGAAATAGTGGAAAAATATGCCGCCGGTACCGCGTTTCATTCATTCTCGACTTCGTTTGTGCAAGGTAATCTCGCAGGATGCACTCAACGAAGTATATGCCACGGTAACCCGCGAAAAATGTATTTTTACCTCATTTAATGACGCGAATACGGCCTGTTTGCTCTTTTCAGCCTTGTTCATTCTGGTTTGCTTTATCTCGCGATGAAATGCACCGAGTATTGCTGATGATATATTCATATTCTCGCTTTATACCTCGAGCTTGTCTTGTTTACGAATTATAAGTATCATACATTCATTATTGAAATAATATTGTACGTGATTAATATTTCCGATTATTTGTGGATTACTTTTTACTTGTTTATTTTTTTAAAATTATTTTTATAAATTTTATATTTGAAATTTTGTTACATTTATTTGTTGTATGTTTCTGACGATTTAATGTTTAACTGAAATAGAAAATGTTTCGTGAAAAAAAGATAAAATGGTCTTGATAAATAAATGGAGAGATTATTTTATATTCTCGCAATTTGTAAAAAATTTAAATGCAAATGTGTTATTTCAACGTTATAGTTTTTTATGCATCTGATTTGTAGTAATTATTTTGACGATTCCAAATGGTTTAACTCAAAATAGTATTTTTTAAGTAATACTTTTGTATGCGCGATTTCAATTATTTAAACGTTGCCAAACATTTTGTTATTACTGGCATCGATCAAAACATCGTATATTTGCATTTTTTTTATTCGCTATGTTTCATCGCGCATACTTTGTTAACAAACAAATATTTTTCGCTACGATAGCTTGTTCTTCCGGTAGCGGATATTATTTTCCCGCAGTAAATTATTTAGTTTTTACGTTAACGGCCGCTTTTATACGTACGCGCAGTCTACGGAACCGACGATTTATGGATTCACGATTATTGCAAAGTTGCAAACAGCATATTGCCTCGCTGTGTTGCTGCGGCATGCAGTTTCATCGTCGCTACATCGACGTGTTAACTCACTGCCGTTGTATTTTCTGCGCTGGCGACTTTCCAGACCCGTCGACGGATTCAGATTAATTCTCCAGTTTTGACGTGAGCTACAATGGCATTGCTAACGTAAAGTCCGGGCCATTACGCTACCAGCGAGGTCTGTCTGAACGCGTAAAGAACGCGTTGACAGCTTGAAGTACCTATTCTCAATCGCGACCACCGTTGTAGTAATCGCGAAACTTTATCAGAAAAAGCTTTTAGTTTCCGAGGTATTGCGAGAGTCGTATTGTGTATCAGACTACCTATAATCTATGTTCAGTTTCGGATTTTCCGAAATACATTGTTCTTGCACATTTTCATTTACCTGCACCGCTTGAATTTTGCAATAAATTTATTGAAATATTAATTAAAGAGACGAGAATATTGTTTGTTGAAATTGTCGAATTTATCGATTGGCCAAATAATAGTGATCAAGTGGTAGAAGTCAATAATAGAAAATTGGGAATTTGAATTGTAGGACAGCATAATCTCTACCGCGCCTACTTGTAATAAATTATTGCCTGTATATGTATATGTATTTCGTACTTTGTTCTCTGTGCAACTTTGATAATTTATGGATTATCGCGGACTTGTGTGGTGTGTGTTTTGCCATTAACGATTGAATTTTTGCATAATTCGGTTATCCCGAGAAATCTTGAAATAACTAACGACTTGCTTATCTAAAATAAAGCCGTATTGCAACATTATGTTGTGATTATATTGTAGTGTAATTCTTTAAAACTTTTAGGAATGAATCGCACTCTGAAAAATGAAATCTTACTCTTCTAAAGATTGAAAATCGAGCCACTCTTTTTCTAGATTGGCTAAATTTTTACTCTTTGGAATGAGATTCTATTCAAAAAAATTTAGAGAGTATATTGCAAAAAATTAATTAATAGTAAGATTAATTTTTTCTTAATAAGACTAAATCAAATAAATAAAGAATTTATTGCGAAATTAAAAAATTATTGCTCCATCGAATATTCGTTCGAATATTCTTCTTTTATTATAATTACGTTGATTAATTAATCAACTGAAAACAGTTGACTCTATAAACTGAATATTTCGCAAAAATATATAAATATGCAAATTGAAAATTCTAATATTTTGTTCATAAATAATAAGAAATATAATACAAAATGTAATATATACTGAATAATTTATCAAGAATTTATTTATCAAGGACGAAATAACTTGTATGAGAAACGCAAATTATTTTCTTATTGTAACAGATCTGAAAAGATCATTGGTTGAATGAAGGTGCTGCAAGATGATTAAGGATTTTACTGTAACAGTACTAATCCTTATATGAATGTGACGATGTTTATATCCGCTCAGGAAAATCCAGCAATGTCGTGGGGCGAATTATAATTTGTTATCCGACCGCCGCGGAGTTTTGTGTTACACAATCCGCCCCTCGACAGTTCGCAACCCGAAATGTTTCCGAGAGAGGTTTTCTCACAGGTTTGACGTCGCCGCGAAGTCATTACTTGCGGAGGCGTTAATCCTTGTACCGACAAGTTTTGAATACAGTCGGCTCGAGCAGAGCTGGATGCGACTGCTTTTGTCGCTCTAGTTAAAAGTCATTCGAATTACTTGGCAAAGTCGAGAAACTACCACTACTAAAATGATACCTAACATTATCGTTATTATAAAGCTAACTTTAATTTCCTTAATATAGCGTTTCTCGATTACGAAATGTCAAACTTAATTTTGATATGAATGAAAGGCGAGAGAAGTATAGAAAATTTATGTACATCGTTCTCTAGATTTCATATATTTTTTCTTAGACACATTTTTGAATGTGTTTGTATGCGTAAATATTAATAAATTTAAATGTTTTAAAAGAGATTTAGATTTTAAATGCAGAATAAATCACAAGATTACTTGCTGATAATAATTCTGATAAGAAACTATATAATCTTGAAATTGTATAATCTTAGCAACAAGTAGATTTGCATTGATTATCGCGATTGTAGATTTAATTAATGATCAACATTCCTATATTTAGTCAGCATTAAAAGATTTTTAATCTCACTGTTGATGTATAACTTGTAATCCATTTTTAAAAAAGGAGTAATTTTCTTGAAATTGTTGCAAAACAGGAAGAGCCAGGTCGTCAGGTTTCTATTGTATATAACATCTTTTGTTAGATGTATGTCGCATTTGTTTAATACTCATGTAATGGTATCATTTTTATTTAGCAACGTTTTTGTGATATAAAGACTTTTGATAAATAACGAAGACAAATCAACTTATATTTTTAATCTTATATAAATAACTAGCAATTCTAAATAGGTGTTCTTGTGCTATAAAGACTTTTGATGAATGATGAAGACAAATTTTTCCGCATATTTTCATGAAAATAAAGATTTCTAATTTAATTTCTATTTTCGCGTTTTGATGTTAAGTTTTATACATTTTAGTAGCTTAATTCTATTGATTTCTATTTAGATATCCATGAGAAAATATCTATAATCAACTTATAAAATATTCTCGGTATGTATCTAATAATTATAGTAATTCTAATATTTATAATATTTTATATATTATGCACAATTTTTTTTAATGGACGGTCGCGTTATAATTTGTGTTGTCTCGATTATCCGTTACGAACAATTGTATGCCTTGTGATACTTTCTAGGCAGCTCCCTACCTTGGCGAATTATTTAAATTGGCTGAAGTAGATTTCCTGTTTAAACAACGTGCTTATGCACGTGGGGTACACACATACATGGATGCACATAATATATACGTGCCAATTGTGTGTCATGCGATGTACTTTTATCTACATTTCTCGTTATCATAATACAATAAAATTGATATAAAATAGTCTTCTTTATCCATTGACAGTAGAAACGAATGCGTTCTATATTATTGTTAGCTTATATATGTACAACGATAAAACGGCAAAGATAATTGCAAATCAATGAGTCAGTGTTGTTATTTCTTTAACGCAATTAATGCATTTATTTATTATGACACACGAGAGAAAAATTCTTTTCCCGGTAACTTTGCATCGTAATTATAAGAAACTTTAAATGCACATAAAATATATCAGAATATTAAGGATTTCCTGCATTACTTTAAAACGATAATACGAATTATTTGTGAATTGTCGATCGATTGAAAATCGTATGTCTTCATGTTCACGTAAATTTATTTCGAGTTAAGTAATTCAAGAACGAAACATGTCGTGAAGGAAGTCAATTTAATGGTCAATTATCATAGGATATATTCGCAACAAAAAAATAATGTACGTTGCGCGAACAAAGAAGAATTCGTTATATATCTGTATGTGTTAAGAACTTTGCGCGACTAAAAAAAAAAGAAAATTCCGATTGAAATATTCAACATAGCAAATATGCAAAAACATATTGGGAATAAAAAAAGGTTAATAAGGAAATATTTTTTTTATGTATCTCCGTTATGTAATGCACATTGAATACAAGTTACATTCACTACAAAACACCAATAAAAGCAATAGCTACTTGTCATAAAAAGTAGCTGAGATAAAAAAAATAGTTTCATTTAATAAAATATGCATATTCATAGTGGCTTCATAAATTATTTCGTGTATGCTGTAAGTGTAATACAGATACTGTAGATCGAACATAGTCGATTTTCCTTCCAATTTTTCGAGTCGAATTCTCTTCTTCTTCCGCTTCGCGGAAATGCGAACTACAATAAGAACATTCAGTTTATAACGAATTCGGATAAATAATTCAAAGATGGTAAAGGTTAACGAACGATGTTCGCGACTCGCTGTGCTACACGAAGGTTTCCGTGTGACGAATAAAAGAAAATTTAACGGGTATAAATCACGCTAAGGTGGTTTCTGTACAAAATCGAGCTATACTGGTTTCTCCAATGAATTAAAAGAGAATAAATGGAAAAAGAAGTCCTTGAACGGGAAGCATAAATAACGTACGTCTAGACAACAGAAAAATGTGATCCAAATCGCCGGAAAAAGAATGTTTAGTAATACATATTAATTATATCACATCAAATTTTTTTATTTCTTTTATATTTTATTAAAATTATATAAACTTTGTCTTTATTTTCAATGACTTTGACGTATATTTCTCACAAAAATGCATCATTAATAAGAAATATTATCAAAAATATATTATCAAAAATATATTAAACGCGAATATAAAAGAAACATTATTTAAAAGAATGAATTCATACATTGCAAAATATTTATATTTTCCTGTGTTCACGTAAAAACCACTTGCACTAGTATGAAATTTTGAAAACTAGCTCATGTAATAAATTCCGCCTTCTGTTTGTTAATGATATGCCGAACAGCTAGCCGATTCGAAGTTCAACGTCGGAATACTATAGTAATAACATGTTGAAGATTACAGTATCGTGTCGTAAAGAAATTAATCTCAAGCAGGATAACTAAATTGGACTTCAACGAAAAAGAACCGAATGGTATTTAATTTTGTACAATTTACTCTGAATTCTAGCGATTCTCTCATTATTTTTGCAAACCGAAGGAACTTTTTGTTCGCGATGTAATATGTTTCTATTATGATCAAATTATCCAATAACTAATTATTCGATAACACATTTTCAGAATTATTAATAATTATTAATAATTATTCAAGTTTTTTTTCTCCATAACAAACAATTAACTTTATTTAATGAATATTTTACTTTACAAGTGAAAAAAAAAACAGAAAAAAATGTAGAACTCAGCATATTTAACGCTGACCGGATTTCGATTAATTTGCGAAAATCTGATTAAAAAACCATACGTTTAATGATTAAATGAAATAAACACAACTCTGTGTCGATTTATTCTTTTCTTTAATATGCTTTACATTGGTATTATATAATATAATAAAACAGCATAAAGCGACTATAATTCTCCGAATATATTTTATTATATAGATGGAAACGCGTCAGCATGAATTTTGATATCGTACGTGTTAAATCATTCTTTTCAGTGCAGACTTTCAATTTTTCATCGAGTCGTATGCCGGGTTTTCCATCGCAGCATTGTAGTATTTCACAATCTGCGAAACACTATTTCAGACTTCCGGAATCGCGATCGAGATTTATGTTAAAACTCAAAAGTTATTCGTTCTCGTCCGAACGTATTGCACCGTTCTCTGGATTCTGTGCATATCTCTCAACGACGATAACGGACGGCGGTTTTATTTTCGAAATGTACCACATATATGCGTACACACCTATACTACGCATCCAGTCTGTCGCGTTCGTGCGATTGCCGCGGAAGAATCGTCCGTTTCGATGTCGACGCGCACGCGTCTAGATCAGGTCAAATGTTTTCCCGTCGCAGTTGAACGACCTCGCGCATGCAAATCGGATGCAGCAGCACGTCTGCCCGATATGCAGCATAGGATGGAACATGCACGTGTGCGATCACGTGTACCATCCGTCCATCCGTCTCGATGCCGATCGTTCGTCGACCAGTCAGAGCGAGAGTTCATTATCAAAGACCCTCGAGCAAATCGCTTTTGCGCTACTCACACACGTACAATACATCATGCGTCGTGTAACGATTATCGGTCCATCGTATATATGTACGGATCGTGTCCATTGCGATTGATGAAATAATCTCTGCTGCCAGCAACCGCGTCGTCGACATGTTTCGAGGAGAACGAGATATATTTCGCATAACATCGGCCTTTCTATCGATGTGTACGATTTTCGAGGACGACTGGTCTTCGGATGAGAGTTATCGAATTTGTAACAACCAAGTATAATAAATGCATTTGATGATGCAAATACTTGTTGAGCAAGCACAAACGATTTCTTTATATTTTTTGTTGTCAATATATTTTTTATTTAAGTCTTGCGATTTTTTTATCTTTAGTGCTTTTATAAGCGTTTCTAGAATTCGAATAAACGAGCTGAAAAGTTTTATATATATTATATAGTCGTAACAAAAAATAAAGATAATACGTTATTGGAAATAAAAAAGGTGTAGAAATAAAATATTGCGATGACTTTTTATTAACTTTTAGAGAGCTTCTTTTCTTCTGTGAATTTCTTTCGCAGTTTAATACAATATTGCGGAAAAGAAATCCTTGTCATTGTTATGAAACGTAATTTTTTTATGTCAAGATTTTTCAATTTTCTAAGTGAATTTAATTCACAATAGAGATCGAAACATTTGCGACACATTACGCTGGAAAAGTAATCAGGGTGTTTGAATGGACGCCCCGCAAATATTGAAACAAGGAAGAAAAAAAGAAAGAGAGAAAGAAACTGTGTGCGTGTGTGCGTGTGTGCGTGCGTGCGTGTGAGAGAGAGAGAGAGAGAGAGAGAGAGAGAGAAGAAGAGAGAGAAGCAAACAAGAGTTGTCGAAACGTAATTTTCAATGGAGTTAACAAGGTGGACAAGCACTTTTAATTGCCTTAAATTCCGCGCGTACGTTACTTGGATTATATGTCGACTCACTGCTATTGTGTTTGGTATTACACTGAAAGCAAACTTTGCGAATTTCCACATATTGCGAATTAGTTACAAACGAGAAAGTTGTCACAAAAATTTAAATGCGTTGATTTCATCATAATTAATATTTTCTATAACCACTTTACAAAGTGCAAATTTAATGGCACGTCATATTTTTATATTTTGCTCTATTTTACAGAACTTTTAAAAACGAATATTAATTTTTATTTTTTGCTGACTGTTTAATATTTAGTATATAATTTAATCTTTGAATGTTTTGTCGTTGTAACAAACATTTGACATACATTTTATATATTTTTAATTAGTATTTATGAATAAATATTTTAAATAAATAGAGAAACGAGATAGAGAAAGATAAAGGAGATAATAATTAACCGTAATATTCATGAGTTTATCATAGATATATGTTTTGTACGTATAAATCGTAAATCTTGCACTGGAAAAAAATATTTATTAATTTTAATACAAAAAAATTTGTTTGAATAGCTTTAAGTAAATATTTACTAAACATAAATATATTAATTAATTTATTTATACCAACTATTAATTTTATTTAATTATCATTTTGTTATTGAGTAAATATTTATTTATAAGTAAATGTTTAATACTATTCAAAGAAATATGTAAAATGATATATAGTAAATTGTTTCTCATTGTTTCTCATTTAGTTAATTAAGGGCAGATTCAAAGGTTTTTTCTCATGACATGCTCGATAACGAATAAGATTATATACAGGAACAAAGCCGATCAATAGGAAATGAGGAATTAGCAGCTAGATACGATCATTCATCTCATGTTATCGTCGTCATGCGTCTCTAATAACGGGATCAGCACAAGTGCAGGCAGGAACACGTAAAATCCTAACGCGTAAACTGGTGCATATAGTCGCAGAATGCGATGCAGGCCGATGGGATTATGAGTTGAGGACGAAACATACACACGAATTCATGTATGAATCTCGATGCTGCATGCGCGTGCTTAACAGTTAAGGGTGAATTTACGTAGTGCTTTTGATGAGTATTCCTCATGAATCATCCTTTCATACATATACATATTAGTAGGAACTAGTGGAACGAATTTCCCTGTTTAAGATAATTTTATGTATAGAATTATAGAAAACTAATTTGTAGAAAATTTTATCATCTATAAAAAAATAAGAGAAAATGGAATGAATTTTCATTATTTGAATATCAATTATCTGTATTAATCTGTAGATATAACATAATCTTTTTTTCGTGCAGAAACAGAAAAGTTGTTGTTGAAAAATTTTATAAAAATATTTTATTGCGATCTATTTCTTTCATTTTAAAAGGCTTTTTCAAGATAACGAAGTGACTTGTGTAAGTTACATTCAGTTCGAATATGAGAAAAATGGAAAAGCACTTTATAGAATTATATTGCTTAGTATTATACAAACATATAAAATATTGTCGTTACTATATCATCGATATCGATATGCAACTTATCGTGTTGCAAGAATCACGGTACCTTGTAACATTTATGTTAAGAGTCAACAGTTAACTTGTAGATGTTAATATTATACATTTAACTTGTATGATTGAATTATTGCTTAAACAAATAATTCAATCATCTTTAAATTAAAGTTAAGCTTTTAGACTAAAGTTTAACTAAAAAGTTCTTAAGAAAAAGAAATTTGCTTATTGTAGATGATAATATGGGAATGAGAAAAGAGAGCGAGAGAAAAAAAGATAAATCCAAAGCGAGTAAGCTCTTACCAGTAAGGTTATCAGTTCTTTTAAGCGACAGATGCGAATGATTAAAGAACTAATTAAAATCACGTCAGCTGGCAGTCGCATTTTTAGCGAACTTCACGGTGGTTCGTCGATAAGAAGTATCGAGCTTCCATCGCTGATGTTACACGGTCGTCGTGAAAAACGATCTCGACTCTAATTAAGTGTAGGACGGCGCTGCTGCCGGTAAGTTTAAGCACCGATTTAATCCAGTCATGCGCTATCTTGGCTATTGAAGACAAATCGCACGTTTTGTCTACCCTATTCGCTTGTAGGGAAAAAATCTTAAGCGAGATAGCAAAATCATTAGCTATCTCTTTATATCGCCGAAATATAATTGGAGAACACGTTAGCGTAAATTAGATTACGTGTCTTGCATCAAAAAGTTTCTATCCTCATACTTGCAAAAATGGAACTTTCGAATTGATGAACTGAATAGAATTATTTGATTAACTTCTTGACTAAATTCTGTATTCGGTCAAAGCGGATCTTAGTGATTAAATATTTCTGTGTCCGTTTCTACTAATGTAGTTTAATTTCAATCTCGGTTTAACTAATTTTTCATTTTTTTCTAGTTCTAACAACAAAAAAAGGAAGAGTAAGTTGAACTGAGATTAAAGGTAATCTGTGTTGCTAGAAACGTTGCGTGAATTTTATATAATCTGATTCTGCAAATCACAACCAGAAATATTTTAAGAAGATTATATATAAGAAATGTATTGTTGTAATGAGTACAGTATTATTTGCGATATAACAAGAAGAAATAGTTCTGCAATATTTGTTGAGATGTACTAGGAGTCTAGAAAATTAAACCTTTTCAAACCCCTCTTCACATCTTTGTGTGTACTCTACAAGTTTAATTTAGTTGAATTCTCATAAGTTTCTCCAATTTTACGGAAACTGCACAGCGACATCAGTGGACGGGGAAATATTATGATAGCAAATTTTCCAAAGCGATCAATGTTGAAGCTGCGATCACTATCGGGACTCTTCATGGACTTCGCGCAAACTTTCCGCGTTGGCTTTAATTAACAGCGAGCGTAATTGCGCTTGCTTTCAAGCTGATGTTGATTGGGGGCGTGCTGACGCGACATTTTTAATAAAGAACTCATTTTTTACAAAAGTTAGCGTCGCGTGCGCACTGGACGAAGACGAGAGGTAAATCACTCTCGCCGAATGGAACGTGGCATGTTGTTGCTTCGTTTCCATCGGCGTCCGACGCGATATGAACGTTGAGTACGTTGCCCAGAGGAGATTTTTCTCGAATTATGAAAGTTCTCGCGCTTCCGAAGATAATTAATGGCGCGGCTGTGAGAAACAATGGTGTAATCGCTCAAACCGCTGCCACGAACGAAGGAAACATCGGCGATTTCTTCCATTTTTCTCGCGCTCGCTGCGTATGTCGCTTGAAATTTTATTCGCCTTGACGGAATTGTTTCTCCCTGCTTTTCTTTCAAATCTCCTGTGGCTTTCGTCAACCATAATGACGGCTAACAATATAATTTTGTTTGCATTTGCATATTTATTTCTACAAATTTATATTCGCTTCAATTTGCTTTTGTCAAATTATATTCACATATTTAACTCGCATTTAACTCGCTTCGTTATAATCACAGTAAGCTTTATAGGATTGTATAACGCGATTTAATGAACACTACATGACGAGAAAGCAATACGATGAGCAACAAAATAAAATGAGCAAAATAAAATTTGCTTACGCAATTTAGAAGACGGAAATTCTGGCGTGAGGTCGTTAAACGCACGATCATGATATTACACGTATAATCTCATGCAATCCGCTCTTCTTAGTAGGGCTTACGAGATCGTCGTAAAATGGATTTCATAAAATCTCGTTGTGTACGCGATAACCTGATAAAATTTCGCGACTACCACGCATATAGTTTTATGAGCGAGCGCAATGCGAATGATTTTACTTATTACGCGATATCAGGCATTTTTCTCTCACGCATCGCGAATTCCGCTTTTTTCACAATGTAGCAGCATAAAGAAATTATTTACACGATTTCACGGCGGAATGCAATTACCGAATTTTATGGTTGATTGATATATAACGTTTGCTAAATTTTTCGAATTTACATGAAAGTTATGAGCATTACGAATTACTGGAGTAAGTTTGCGAAATAGGTTAAAACCAAGAAATATAGAAGCGGAACTGATGTTCTGCAATTTTTTCTAATAGTCAGCAATTCTATTCTTATGTATATGTGCCTCATTTCCTGCTAGAAACGTGCAGCGAAGCTAGCATTTAATATTTCTCGTATAATATTGAAATAGAATAAAGAAATTCATGATTTTAATCAAATTTGTATGTAAGAAGCTTTTTCAACTTTATATCATGCTGAATTTTAAGAAGAACGAATATTCTTGTTTAAATTGTTGAATTTTTTGATAAGGAGCAATTAAGGAAAATATATAATAATAAAATTAATTTGTGCACTGAAAAAAAATATAGTCAATTTTAATGAATATTTAGTTGAATACTACCAACTAAATATTTATTAAATATAAAGATATATTTATTTGACATACAAAAAATGTTAATTTGATTTAATAATAATTCTTTTTTATTGAATTATTTACTTACTGTAAGTAAATGTTTAGTTGACAATATTGAACATTTTTTTTATTAAGTAAATATTTATTTATTATAAGGAAATATTTATTAAAATTTAGTAGTTAGTACCATTTAAGCAAATATTTATTAAAATTTAGTAATTTTTTTTTTCATTGTACGTAGTAAAATCGAATAATTAACGAATAATAATAAAACGAATAATTAAGTCTTAATGAATCTCAAAAGCTTCGAGGATTTTGCATGATAAGAAAGTGAGATGTCGACCTCCAAATCATGTCAGGCGGTTAAGACCAGCAATGTTAAGTCGGCCACACTCGAAATTGGCATGTCGCCAGATGCTACATCTTGCACTTATGATACTACAAGCCACGCTTCTTGCAACATCTCAACTATATTCTTCCACAAGAATATGCACAATGTCTCTATTTATACGATATATATTTATATGTTATATGTGTAGTTTCTTACAGAATTAATATAACACATTTTTATTAAATAATCACACTGAGAAAAAATATAATTAATTTTAATAAATATTTGCTTAAATAGTACTAACTAAATATTTCCTAAATATTTCCTAAATATTTCCTAAATATTTCCTTATAATAAATAAATATTTACTTAATATTTATTATAAATATTTACTTAATAAGAAATGAACTTAATAAAGAAATGAATTAAATCAAATTAATAGTTTTTATGAATAGTTTTTATGAATAGATATAGCAACTATTTAGTTAGTTCTATTTAAACAAATATTTATTGAAATTTAATACATTTTTTCAATTTAGTACATTTTTTTCAGTGTATGTATTTATGGTTTATACTGTTACATTTTATTAGATTTGGATACGGATTTGGAAAAGTTGAAAAGATCAGTGTCGAATGTTTATCTCGGATTAAGTAAAATTTTGCGACAATCGAGATATCTTTCGTTTCGATACTATGCGTATTGAAGAAGCTACACCCTGCTTATCGACCAATCCAGAAAAATGTTGAATCGCGATACAACTGATAATAACCGAACGTTTTTTATGATATCGATTGCATAAAGGTGCACAACCACCCATGTGAGAAAACGAGTATCATTCGGTCGGTGTTTATCCACTGCAAGAGTGAAGGAATTTCGATTTTTGCACTGAATTGCGATGAAAACATTCCGCGCCACTGCAACGTCGAGTGTATTTTGTCTGCAACCTAGACTGGTTTTCGCTTCCTCTGATTCCTGCCTGCTATTTCCCGTACGATCTCTCTCTCTCTCTCTCTCTCTCTCTCTTTTGGTTCAGCACTCTCGGGGCAGCATTCAATGTTTGTTATTGAGTCTAGTTGAGCTCAAACTGGAAGTTTACGCCCAGAGCAGTCCGCCGAGAAGCCTCTGGCTGTATTCTTTCTGTTTCTATTCTTTTCCTATGTTTGTCTATACCATGCTATATAGTTCTCGATTATCGTATCCGAGTTATCCAGTTTGCATATGCATCAAATTTACATGACCTCTTGATTACTGAAAATTTTCTTTAAAACGTTATAGTATAGATCATTTAATGGGATTAGGGGATAAGATCACGATTTTAAGATACGACTTATTCATTGAATTTAAGATTTAATTAGTCCTTAATATGTGATATAACTGCCCCTTTCTTTTATTGATTCGTTTTTTATCGTAAAATTATTCGTTTTAACACCATCAATAAAACCATGGAGACACAGAAGTGAACATTAAATGAATATTTATAATACCAAAATGAAAAAGTTCTATTTTTCTAAACGTATCATGAGTTAACGAAATTTCATGATAGCGCAGATAGAACGTCAGCATGAGATATCGCAGGTACACGCTTCACTCGGCGTGTAGATTGTTATTGCGAAATTGCTTCTCGTTAATCCCGCAATAACAATCCCGACAATATTCACCTCGTAATGTATATACACGTGTACTATCATTTTGTTCGTCAACTTTGTGATTAATTCGAATTAATGTATGTGTGCAAGCGTCATGGTTAACGTTGCGACCATAGCGCCGATTAATTCTGTACGTTTACATTGTTTTCAGAATTTCCCGTGGGATGCTCGTCATAACGAAGTAACGATGTCGTGGCTTGTTTCCGATGGTTAGCTCCGCGTCGTATAGATAGAACATCCTCAACAGTTTCCGTCGCTATCATCGCCCATTCTGCTCGTTCTCATTCTCGTTTCACGAACGTCGTACGTACGGAATAAGAACCCGAGGTTAACCAATGGCGCGATCCATTAGGGAAAGATCGTGATTCTCTTTATAGGGCACTAGCATGCCACTTCGCGTGGCATAATACCCTATCTTTGGTTGTCTGCTCGTCCCGTAAATTTCGTCTCAGGGGTTGTTTCCGGGACGAGCAGCTGGCTCTCTTATAAGCGCAGTGCCCTTCGCACGGGGTATATTCCCGTTCTTTCCCCTCTTAATATCTCATTCCCCTCGTCCGATAATTTTTTTACATTTCATATTTTTTTGTGATGTATGCTCAACAGGTTCGGCCGGCTCGGTTTCACTTGTTGATCATTGACGAGTTTTACACACAGTACACAAGCCGACTATAAATGTCTTTCTTGAGTTCACGCGAAAATCTTTATTGCACGTTCGAAGTAAAACTCTAAGTCGCCTGTCTTGACGCAAATTTTGCAAATTTTGTAACAATTCCTAGTTTATTCATACAGCAGTGTCGCGAACGGCACTGCTATGTAAAGCGGTCCGGATAGTCTGTCTCAAAGACAAATGTAAATTGTCATTTCATTGATTTTGTGTCACGGACGGATGAAGGGAACGAAATGAATTCATACTTTGAAATATGATTATACGTCTCTATCATTTTGCACCGTGGAAGAGATTCAAGTTATCACTCGCGCCGAATTGAACCATTGTCCTTTTTGCGCCGCGCGGATTTGAGTGATAAATGGCAAATCGCAAGCTCTCTTTATCGCGAAGGGATACCTCGAAAAAGGTTGAAAAAGGCAGCTGGATGAGAACAAAAAAAGGCACTCTCCTCTCACAATTGGGCTCATAAATAACAGCATTGCAATAAATATTATCTGTCGCGATATCGCGCCTCCGAGCGACGTGACGCGTTTGCGAAAATATCTGGAAAGTGACAATGACCGAATCTCATACCGATTTCTCTCGAAACGATGGTGATTATATGACAGCACAGCGACACATCACCGCAAACGCATTATCCTTTCGATGTTCATGATAATATAACGTGACGATAACTATCGCACACAGATGCGTCGACGTTCCGTCCTGTCGATGCTGTTAGGTCATCGGCACGTTGCGATCTCGATCCGATTAATCGAGTCCCGGATACGATGTAATCGCGTAATTAGGTTGATAACTGCAATGTAGCCTGGTTGCGCGACATCGAGGCAGCAGAGGGTCTTCTCGTCTTTCACTATTCATTAATTCCGCAATGTAATATCTGTATTATATTAGTCGCTGTTTCTTTTACCTTCGTCTGATTCTTTAATTAATTTGACATTGATATTTTATCCATTTATTGTACAATAGATGTGAAGGAAATAAATATTATATAACAAAAAAAATTGGAGATACGATAGAAGTCATAAATAAAAAAACTGCAGAGATTTTCGAAGAATTTTAATGAGCCAAATCGATTGAAATATATCTTCAACATGAATTTATACATCTGTGTATGTTGCGTCATTATTACATAATAGTTTGATACAAAATAAGAATCGACTAGGTAAATAATTTTCTTATATTGAGTAAAATTTTTTTATTAATATATCTTTCTCACTGAAAGATACAACAGAATTTAAGAGTAACATAAGAAATATTTAATTTTTTACTGCGTTTCACATTCTTCAAAAAAACAGTAATTTTTTATCTGAGGATGACTTAATCTCGTAGCCGAAACATATTATGCGAATTTTTGTAATGTGAAGATATGTAAAATATAAAATAATTGGTTTTTTTCTTCAATATATGTAACTTTTTAATTTTAATTTTATACCATAATTTTACTTTTATTGCTCTGTTGATACATTAATTCTGTTAACATAAGAAAATTATTTATTCGGTGGGTTCTAATAGGACTTATTTTTTGTATCAAGATATTTTTTTCTCTCGGTGCCTAGTTTAGTTTTTGTCATTTCTTGTTTAACGAACAGCAATGGGGACCACTTTACTCTTTAGTTGTACCGTTTCATCGCGAACAACGATGGTAGACAGTTAAAATTAATAGCGAAAACGCGCATAACGCTTACAGCACGATACGGCGGCGTTCAGCCGCATCGTAAACTACATTTTCGGTCTAGCTGTATGCACGAATGCTTCTGCCTATCGTTCCACACTAAATTTCGTGTCCGTTATGCCCGTTATCGACCATGTCGTCGCGGCTTAACAATAATTGGTTTTTGAATCTCGGTAACACACGTGTTACAACCGAGCAGCTTCCCCTTCGCTCCCGAAGGGAAAATCTAATCGCCGGCTTTCAATCCAGGTCGGATCTGTAGCGGAGCACCAATATGATGCTCGGATATAATCACGTGCTCTCTTATTGATGAAAAAATAAAATTTCCATTCCTGGACATCGCATCAAATTGGATTTGCAATCTCGCGATATCATGTGGCGTAAAATATTATGGAGTTACAGATTATGTAACGGAGTTACATATTTCTTGTTTATTTGAAACATCAACGTTCAATAGATCCGATTTAATAGACTGATTTAATAGGACTTTAATCCGATTTTATCAAGTTTAATAAAATTGAAATATAGCATATTGTTGATGGACTGACAATAACGCGCATGAAAAATATGTTCGATAGATATAAATACGAATATAGAATACAGAAAAACCGGGGATTTTGTTTCTGTTTTATCAAGAATTCGCATTTGAAAGACAAAATATTACATTATGATGCTTATAACAATTCATGGAGTGTTAAACTTTTTTCTAGAATTAAAGAATTAGAATGATAAATTAGTAAAATTGTTTGAGAGCCTATCACTTTGATTAAATCTTCAGCTTATTTTAGGAACTGAGGCTTTTCCTCCTTCGTTGATCGAAAGAAGAATCCTTAAAGAATTGTTCGTCTCGAGATAGATAAGTGTTCCGAACTCCTCGGAACTGGAAACTAAGTTTAATGTTACAGTTGGGAATTGAAAGTTCTTAATGGACTTCTGTTGAATGAGTTTAAATACGATTTCGGGGTCGATGATCGAAAATGCACCCGAATACTCACCGCGAAGCGGTTGATCGAATCGTCACCTGCATGCCACGGCAATATCTACGGTGGATATATACCATTGACCGCTTGCTATGCCCATTTTGACTGTATTTCAACGGGAATTATCAATCATCGCGATTAATTAAGTTAACCTAATTAAGACCACAGAGAATGATGGCCAACGAGTTTGAAAACAATTATTGCGTTACATTTTCAATTATCACGCGGGCAGCGATTATTGCAAACCATTTTGCCATTTGAGTATTATCTGCAATCGCTTTTTTTAAATATAAATATAATAACATTGATGAGTCAATGATTAAGTGACTGTAATGTAAATGGTGCATATTATATATATGGCAATGATATCTTTGAATATTTTTACGTTCACTAACTAATTGGCACATAAATTATAATCATTTGGTTTGAAACGAATCGGCTAATAATTATTTTTACTTGCGATTGTTATCGATATCTCAATGTCTGCTTTATATGTCGATTAAATAGCCAAGTGATTTACGAAACCACCGACTATAACTCGCGCGCTTTAGATAAGTACATTTACATTGCAACAATATTTATAGTCGTTCTGTTGATAACTGGCTGTGCCACATACATGCTCTGCAAATATTGAGTATAAATAGATTGGATTGTTAAAGTTTCACTTACAGAATTTGCAGATAAATATCGTCATATATATGTTTCATGATAGAGAGAAAGAGAGAGAGAAGGGTTTATTTAATAATTATATATTTTTTAAGTCATTAGGATATTGACATTTTAGATAATAGCAATTTTACTAATATAACATATAATAACAGTTTCGTAAAATTCGCGAAGAATCCCTCCCTTGTTTTGTATTAGAAAGCGTTTGCGACTCTGCAAAGCCACCGTTAGTGGAGTTCCATTGAAGCAGGAAATTACATTACATGGACAAACCGGAAATAACACGATGAAGCGACCCACTTGGATGTACCGATGTAGCGCTTCCATAAGGAAGGAAATCCTGTCTCCCTGATTCGTGATATTCGCCAACATTCGCGTTTTATCAGTATAAATCTGGGCAACAAGATATCTATATACAAAAGAAGACTAGCGTTGCGATCGTAGATCTGTGAGAAAAAATTGTCGTTTAAATACAGAATTTCTTTAATTTTTTAGTATTATATGAGGTGCGTTCCATTAGGCGCTTCATGAGGCGCTAACATTCATGAGCATCACTTGTTCTTGTTTAATATTTGATAAATAACAAGAACGAAATAATTCCAAGAGCTGTGAGCAACAAATGGAACGCAGCTATGATATTCTTTTACAAATAATAATTAATAGTATCTAAATTTATATAAAAAAATTACGCGTTTTGTTATTACGATGAGCTATTCTTCAACTCGCGCTTCGTGTAATACATAATGTGGTTGTAATGTAGATCTCTTCTATTTTTCAGGTGAGTATGTTTACAGCCCGAACTTTTTAAGTCGCGCATAGTGTGCATCCTGAGAATTCTTTCGTGAGTGCCATAGAAAAATTTTTCAAGAGGTGAGTCACGCGTATACGACATATCTTCATCCTCCAGCGTATATCGTTGGCACGTACATCCGTTTACTAAATGCAAGCCGTTCTTTTATAAGAGATTGCTTTTATCTCGTGTCCTCCGAGAACGACTATTTAATTCGCGAACTTTCGCGAAGTAAACCTTGTTAGAATAGGAAATCCGCAAAGAACATTTGTACAGAAGTCCATCGAGAAGATGGCTAAAGTTACGTTCGACAATATTTGGGATAACTTTGCAACTTTATATAATATTATGATAACAATATTATAACAATATATCTAATACAATTTTATATGGCACAGGTAACGAAGTGAAATTTCTACTTAATTTAAATAATTTAATTGGAATATAATTACAATGTTTCTCTACAGTTATACGAAAGAAAGTTTTTATTGAAATAGCTAAAAATTTAGCTAGATACAAATTTGGAAATAATTTCATTTGGAACATTAATTAAAATAATAATTTCCAGGACGCTTAAACTAGCCGCTAATGAATGCCGTTAAAACTTTTTGTAGCATATCATCAATGTTTAACCGTTTTACGTAGTTACTTCGATGGTGGAAAAACAAAATTATTTTCAATTCTATATTTAGTTAAATTTTTACATTTTTACTTCATCAAAGCCATATTTTCCATGTATGAATGTATCACTAATATAACGTTATCTCGTGTGTCCAAAAACTCAATTTAGTATAACATTGAAATAATCTTTGTCGAAGATGCCGACAAACATCGCGATTGTTCCCATTACTCGGAAATCCTACAAAAATACGAGTATAGAATGGAAAGAAACGAGGAACTGTAGAACTGTGACTGACCGTAATGGCACGCCAACCCTAAAGAGATCTATCTATCTATCTATCCTAAAAAGGAAAGCGCATGAGGCAAGTCGACCGAGAAAATCGGTGTTCGCGTGGTCGCGACATGCCATTATCGAAGGGCTCAAGTGGCCCTCCATTCTTTCTTTCTTTTCTGGATTTATCGTTATCTTCCGTTGATAGCTTCTCTATCTGGTCGCGTTGATCATGGGTCTATAGGTGCTAGAACTATCCCCACAAGACAACGGGATATAAAACGTTCCGTATGGTGTAAAGCCTTTACAACGAGAACATTTCTAAGAACAAATTGTGCTCATTCTTCGGCATTCGGGCTGTTCGACCGTTTATACTAGAGATATTTATTTGGAAATACCGAAGAAACTTCGTTAAATATTTGCGCTTGCAAACGTACGTTCTACCGAAATAAACTCGCAAAAGAATTTTCGCAAATATTTTAGGAAGTTGAACAAGTATTTATTTCATCGATTATTATTTATTTCTAATAAATTGAATGTCAGAAAAATATTAATTAATTCTTCAGACTTTTATATTTTTTCAGTTTTAACTGTGTTTTTTTTGATATTTTTTTTCCAAGTTCAACGAGTTGCTCATCACGGATAGATGAATAAATATAAAACATGGCAAATATTTTGTAAATATGATGAGTTTATTTAGCGCGAAGCTTACAAACTGGAGCTCCAAACTGGAGCTTTTTCTGAAATACGTGAATAATAATTTACGAGATTTAAAAAGGCAATAAAATATATGTATAAAGTATTAATAAAATAGTATCGGTGATACAGTTTTGATAATCACGTGAACTTAAAGAACACTTGCAGTAGAGAGATTTCTTTTAGAGAGGAAATTCTAGGTTTATGATCGGCGTCACTTCATTAGAGAGTCAAAGTTTCACAGAAATTGCACACGCGAAATTCCTTTCAACTATCTTAACGCGCGAAAACGTCATTCAAGTTCGTCTTAAAAGCTAACGGGGTTGTAATGCTGAGATTGTAATGTTTTAAAAAACATTTACGTTTTGCTAACTTGTCTTTTCTTTTTCGTGTCTTTTAACTACACATTTTAGCATTTATTTTAAAAATAACATACGTCAGACATTAAAGTTTATTTTACAAATTATTCTGTACGTTTCAAAGATTTACACGCTTCGTTTGTGTTCGTTTCATATTTTTGTATATTTTTTATTGATTAAACGCCAATCTCTCTTTCTAAACTTATTAAAAAATAACAAGTAAATGACAAGTAAAGGAAAATCTTCGAAAAAGAGAAGAATGGACAAAGGTCATTTTTTTTTGTCATTTAACTAGGAGAAAGATGAAGATCGTCCGAAGCGCGCGCAATTACTTAGGTCAACCTCAAGTCGTACCCTTTTCAAACGATCACTTCATTTAGACATACACTTTCTCTTCTGCCTTTCCCTCGGGCACTTTTACGATGAAAAATATACCGAGATGAAACACCCGAAGAGGAAATTTTCTGTTTACTCATGGCGTGTTTAGCCTACACGATTAACATGAAGATACAGCAAAATTCTGCCGTTATCCAAAATATAGAATATTTTCAACTATGAAAATATTTATAAATATTTTCCATCCTCAGCTAATCGCGTTATTTTTTATGCGTTGCGACAGAAATTTTCAAATACGATTTTGCTTTATATTGCAAAGAATTGTATTACGATCGAAAATCAAAAACGCATGCTCGCAAAACCATAAATTGTCGTAGACCCATGCCATGCGCATGCTGCATCATACATATATCTCTTCAGGAATCTTCTCGAGCGTGATGCTGCGTCTCGTAGATACGGCAAGACGCGCAGCGGGGAGAAAATCAAATGGTGGAAACATTCCAGTGGTTGAGAGCGAAATGTAATTCCACGGAGATCATGTTCGCGGCGTTTACAGGGACATGTATTCGCCCTGAGGAGGATACTGAGCTACCGCGTCCCAACGCGGTAACTGAGATTCTATTTCGAGGGCTTCGCTTCTCTCTCTCTCTCTCTCTCCCCATCTCCTCGCGTTTCTTGATTAAAAGTGCCGGCTGAGGAAAATTGCAGGCAGCGTCAGGTCCCGTCCTCCCTGACGTCGTAACGCGACTGTTTGTTCGTTTTATCAGATCTTCGCGAAAACATACTTTTACTCGTGATAAGACAGAAGTCTTATTAGCGTTATATTCTTGGTAAAATATATATTTTTTTTTCAGATGCGATTTTTAGCTGCTATTCTAACAGCATATGACATATAATTTGTCGGAATTCGCCGGAAAAGCGGAGGTTTCAAAATATTTAGCGTACTCCTGGGAGTCGGAGGCGAAAGTAAATAGAATTATAAGATCATACTTTCACATGTTACTAAGAACACTAGAGGGAAAACGGTGTTGATTGAGCGCTTTATGACGAGTTAACTATTTCAAGCGCGTACGCTCGGGTGAATAGCGTCGAGCCGTCTATTTCAACGTACAGATCTCGATTCGACGAGGAACCGGCGAAGAAGAGCTAGGAGGGCTATGAATACATTCGTACCACACGTTCAGAACGTGCCGCAACAGAAGAAACGTGGTCCGCCAGCTGTTCTCATTGCATGTACATTCACCTTATTACGCGAACGCGAGAGATTTTCTGTGGATCACGGCTAGATCACGTGCACTTTATTCAGCATGCGAGAACGTCGCGAGAATTGTTACATTAGACAGAATCGTAATTAAATTATTCTACGGAGAATTATACGGAGAATACCGCAGTAAATAGCCACGAGCGATGATGTCTTGTTATCCACGTCAGAAGAATCTGGATTTCAACTTTATTAGTTACTCATTTTATGATAAAGATATGAACGTTGTCCGCAATTATTCATTTATTTATCTATTTGACTATTCTCTTTGAATTTATATTGGAATGTCAATGACATTCTAGCACTCAGTTTGAATGTTCTAAAAATTTTAATGATCTGACAAAATTATTTTCAAATCTATATCTAACTAAATTTTTGAATACTTCAGTAAAATCGTTTCCTCCGTATAGGTCGATTTTTTAAGTTTTTGCTTCTAGATTATATTCTAGATTATATTAATATTTATAAATTATAAAGAATTTTTGTGTGAACTTGCGTACTTTTATCGCGCGCATTTATTTAGCATAATTTATCTTTATTGCATGTCATCCACTTCGAATATATTTTCGAATACCTGAATATATTTCATTCGAGCATGCAAATTTGTGCCGCAGTTGTGTGTAGAAACACGACCCAGATGATATATTATAGACTACAGAAAAATTGCCGAGAGTTTACTTGCGATCGTAACATTCTCTCGAAAATCCTTCCGTCATATAAACAACACAGAAAATCGTATGACAACATATTTTGCGGTCGCGAGCCGTACTCTGTATCTGAAAACGTTCTACGCCTCAGTACAAGGCGCGCAATAATTTCTCTGTAAATGGGTGTAGCGGCTGATAATATCTTCAAGTGTGGTTGTAAATCATAACGAAAGTCGAGAACGTGAAGTAAATGGAAACTATCTTATCCCGTTATCAATTTTCGGGCTGTCAACCGCATTTCTGTTATCGAGATTTGCTCGCTCCTATCGATTATCTTGCACGATTCTCTTGCAGTTATTCTTGCGATGATTCGTTCGAGGAACGACAGATTGTGGTTCTAATTACTTATCAAAAGAATATTGATGCAATCGTCTTGAGCATTTTATCGTGAAGTTTTGATCATATCTACGATTTAATTACGGTTTGCTTGTGAGTTACGCGATTAAACAGAGTGTAAATAATAATTTCTGTTATAATGTACTTTGCAAACTCTCTCAATAATAGTAATCAATTTCCGTTTCTCTTAAGCATACGCGTGAGCAAATATTTCTCGACGCGAGTTAGTCGAGAGATTTCAATTTCCTCGCAAAATACTCCCATTACACGCCGAATAGGTTCTTGTACGAAGAGTGTAAACACCTATATAAGACAACGAAAAGGAGATGCAGCCACTATTTCTGCAATATTACAAAGTTCCTCTGATCTACCTTCTCGAGCTTATAGTTGGCAATCGTAGTGAAATGCGAGAAGGAATCGAGGATCGACGCAAGTAAGGGCGCCGAGGGAAAAGGCAGAGATAGAAGGAGAACAAGCAAGATACTACGGCAATAGAACGGAGCATCTGCACGGACGAACGACTTTCGGATACGAATCAGCTCAAGACGATTAAGAACCTGAAAGGGTAAGAGGAAGAGAGAAGGATGGCGATCAGCAGATTGAGTAGGTGGTCCTGATCGAGATCGGAGTTGCTTTAGGTCGGAATCCGTTGCTTCGGGTCGTTGACTCTAACTATTGCGATTAATATTAAAGTCTGATCTATCGTTGCTTTTAATCTTCGCTTATTCCCATTTAGTTTTTCTGTTCATCCATTATTCCGTATGTCGTATAACGTTATTAATAACGTGTGACACATTTCCATTTATTATATTCATTTTCAACACATAGTGGCAATTAATTGTACGTTTTATCTTTTAAATTATATTTTATTTATCAATCTTATTGCTCCGTAAAGACTCGTCTCTATTGAAGTTCGTGTCGATGAAGATCGTGCCGATCAATTTCAGTAGAGATAAGCCTTAACGAAACTCTGATGTACTATAACTTCAATGTATCGTAATTCTGTATTGAGAAGGTGGCTATGTTGGCTATCGAAGATCGGAGCAGTACATACACTTTGGCCGCTATTCAATTTCTTACGTTCGAGTTTCTTGAGATCTCTCACATCTCCTCCAACCCGAAACTTTTCAGACACGTGCCCAGGATCTGGGATGCTGCACGTTCTCTCAGCGCGGAGTGCTCATTTCTCTTCGTCTTCGATCTAGCGGCATCGAGTCCCGTTTGATGCCTAGAATCGAATGGCAGATGTCTTTTCGAATTCTCCTTCGAGAGCGTCTCAGGTTGCCTCTGACTTTCTCACGCCGTATTTTATGTCATTCGCCATTAACCGCGTTACACCTTCTGTCTCGGTTGATTACACATATCGCGCAGTGTCACGACATGAAATTTAGTATCGCAAAAAAATTGACAGCTCTTTTGAAATTGAATAACGAGAATATAGCTACATTCTTAATTTATCGATAGATTTTTGTACATCTGACGTAACTGACAATAAATAAAGTAATGTCTGTTTATATATTATATATATAAAAACATAGAAAAATATATAAATATGTAAATATATAATACATATTCAAGTATATAAAGAATAATAAATTATTTATAGGCAAAAAAAAACATTTTGAAACATTATAAAATTAATGGATAAATTAATTGATAAATTGTTTTATTAATAAAAAACAAAAAACAAAAAAAAAATGAAAACGAAATTATAAATCAGCATATAATTTGTAAGCTATCTTGTCAGCTATAACAAGATTTTAAATTTCTACAATGATTCTCTGATTAGTCAAGATATTTCCATAATGTTTAGTAATGATTTAATAAAATCTAAAGATGATAAAGATCATTTAAATATGATTTACGCTGGAATATATTAATGTACAAGTGATATTTTTTATTAATTTCGGATGACAAAGTCTAGAAAATTCGAGATTTTATTCTCTGTTTCGAGTTTTTGATATGTGACGAAGCTGGCGAAGTGAATTTCGAAATGATACTAGCGAACGTTAATTACTACAGAATGTTTTCGAAATGTAATCAGCTGTGTTGGGTGAAAGTAGTCGGAGTTGACCTATATATGTGCAGAATCTTCCTCGTGGGAGGCAACTTAAAGTGCACTTTGGACTTTAGTGATGGCTCTTTCCAATCTGTCATATTACGTCTTTTCGATTTTCTCTTTCGTGAAAAAATATACACAAGATTCACAGATAGAATATCGAAGAGGCATTTAATCTTTTAATTTGAGGACAGCTTCTCTCAACCCTTGCCAATCGTTATTTATTTTTCTAGTTTCTATGAATTTAGATAATATACAAAATAAAAGAAATTATTACAAAATTACAAAAACTGATTCACGGTTTTCAAATCTTTTTGAACAATTTTTTTTATATAATCTATGATTATTTCGCCACAAGGTATATAAATGTGTACCGGAATATATTCAGCAAAATTTAATTTTGTT
Source organism: Atta cephalotes (assembly GCF_000143395.1). Classification (NCBI taxonomy): domain Eukaryota; kingdom Metazoa; phylum Arthropoda; class Insecta; order Hymenoptera; family Formicidae; genus Atta; species Atta cephalotes. The sequence goes on along the minus strand of NW_012130068.1, from coordinate 1,546,080 downwards.
TGCATTGTGAGTGCGTTTGATATTTTCGTTTGAGTTAAATGAACAAAACGAATTCACGATTTAATGCAGTAACGCTACAGCGATTGTAAAATTATTTGTTTCTCTTGTGCCTGCACATTCTCCCGCTTCCCCTCGCTCCGTTTATGAAAGACGTAAATCAGATTTAGTCGTTCTTCGAAAGCGAATATTATACTCAGGAATGTAACATATCCTTTATATCCCTCAAATCTTGCCAAGCCTCAAATCTTGCGGTGGAGGCAGCGTTGAGCTATCGATTGAATGCGAAATATGCTTCGTTGCGTAAACGCCTGTCCTTTACTGCGGGATCTTCATTTGACCAAGGAAGCAATATACAAAGAAGGAGGGAGGAGGGGGGGAAAGAGAGAGAGAGAGAGAGAGAGAGAGAGAGAGAGAGAGAGAGAGAGAGAGAGTAGTAGTAGTAGTAAGTAGTAGTTACTATAGTATATAGTAGTAGTAATAAGTAAGTAATAGTAGTAGTAGTATAACTAAATTTAATTAATTA
>NW_012130068.1:1513883-1545537 GCF_000143395.1 Atta cephalotes | reverse complement strand
AGTAATAATATAGTAGTAGTAGTATAGTAGTAGTAGTATATATATATATAGTAAGTTAGTAGTAGAAGAAAAGTTTTTTAGTAGTGAATGAGANATAGAGAGAGAGAGAGAGAGAGAAATATTTTATCGAGAAGTAATTCTCTTTGATATCTATTGATATAAAAGATAATGCTGCATCTAAAAATATTTTATAACAGTTAGTAATTTGCCATGACTAATGCGTTGCAGTTTAAATTAATTTAAAATAAATTCTTAACGTACACGACACGATCAATAACCGATAGCATCTAAGCTTTAAATTTTAGAAATGATATCGAAAATGATCGAATTGATCTAATCTCATAATAGAAATATTAATAGATGTGATTTATATCTCAAGCTATTAGCTACGTATTACGCGAGAACCTGATTCCATTTTAAATGTTATTTTTCCAAGTATTATAACAAAGGTTTTTTCTAACAAAGATTTTTTTCTCTTAAAAAGTAAAGTATCTCAGAGGAAGATGTGTCAATTAAGATAGAAAATGGGAGCGCGTTAGTCAAGGGCTAATTATCAAGTTACAAAGCCGTAAGTTCAAAGCCAGAGCCATTTTCGAACTCTTGAGCGAAGATTCCTTACGGCCCTATAGATTCTGATGTCGCAAGGCAGCTAGCCTTTAGAACGAGACGAACCATCGTCCTGGGACATAGAGGAGATACGATATCATCTTGTGGAGGAGAAGGAAGAGGGAGCATCGTATGTCCTATCTGTACCCAACGGGCGACATCCTCTCAATGGCTTTGTCTAGTCTAACTCGCCCTGGGGCTCCCTTGCAAGATCAGACCCGCTGTGTTGTAAACGGCCCGTAGTTACACGCAGTCTCCTACAGTCGGCTTAGTGCGTCGTCATCCTTACTATCTCTCATCAAAGGAACGCAGCGTATTCCGTTCTTGGCGCATTTCGCCGATTAACAGAATACGTTATTTCAAGAGAAGCTCATTATACAAGCATACAAAGTTAGTTCTTCTGACTTGTAGTACGATCGTTGCTTATCCCTCCCGAGTTTACTCTACCTGATAATTAAATGCGGCAACTTGATGAGGGGAAAGTGTGTCACGTTTTTGCGAGAAGATTAAGATAACTCATCCGGAATAAAAATTTTAAACTTTTTTAAATTTCGTCACTCGTAGAGAAATGCGTAGATTCAAAAAACTTTGCACGTCAATTTCGCGATATTGATACAATATCGCGAGGCAGTTTATTTGATATTCGCGCTACGTGACAGAGCACAGGACATTTTGATCTTCGTCATGTCCTGCTCGATGAAGCGATGCGGTAACATATCGACACGTGCAATCGCTTGCATGCATCAAGTCACGTGCGACTGATACGTTATCTATCTCTACCTTACGCGCACAGACCCTGTCTTCCTCTTCCTCCTACGTCCGAATGCTCCTACATGCTCCCGACAACCCAATTATTCGACGCTTATACCACAAACACACATGATACCATAGACAAAGCCACTGGAACGTGTTAAATGGGACTAATGTGCTTACGTATGTCCTGTTCGACCGACTGTTCCCGCGCAATCGAGTGGAATTTATGCCAAAACGATCATCTGATATTGCGACAGAATTCAAGCGAATAAATTTAAATAATGGAAAAATACGAGATATTTCAAATTGCCATTATTTTAATCAGTTTCCAATTTCGCTCTAAAATAATTACTAATTAATTATTACGTCATAATTAAAATAATAATGTTAAATATACGCGCACATAGAAAACTTTTCATGTTTTATATATAAATTGATATGTGTCTTAATTAATTAATAATTTCAATCTACAAAATAAAATTAATTTTCTTTTGTGTGAGAGTTTATTAAGTAAAATTAAATATTAAACATGGGCTTTTATTTTAAAGGCGGCCTTTACTATTGGGTATTAAAATATGAGTGATTTAATTGGTTGTGAAGTTCGCAGAATCTCGAATATGCTTTTATCCGTAACTTTAAACTCTGTTGCCAATAGGATTTTAAAAGAATTTTTTTTTTTAAAAGACTATTCCAACAAAGAACGTCTGGACTCGTTTGTTCTGTCGTCGTTAGCGAGTTAAATCGACGAGTTTATGTGGTGATGTCTGGATTCACTCGGGATGGCTGTTAGCGGTGAACGATAACACGATTACATCTACGTCCCGAAGTGACCGGTATAGATCAACCGCTACCTCATCTCGTACACGTAGTGCAAAATTCGTGGGTGCATCGTCGTCTAGTAGTGACGATATGTTCTCGGCAACTCGGGAATCAGGAGAGTACCTCGAAAACTACTTGGAAACTATCATTAGCTGAACGCGGATTATTCGTCGTTCTTGGTCAACCGCGGTAAAGGGAGAAACTGCAAGATAATATCCGCCGACTATAGCGTCCTCATGTATGGGCTGATAGCCAAAAATATCATTATTTCGATTGCCAAAGCAGTCACCACTGCTTTTCTGATGTTTTTTTATTTCATTCTTTGATAAATTAATCACCGATTGACGTCAGTTTTTTGCGTCAACATCGTTATTTTAAATTCACTTTCTCGTGAATGGACGTTATTTAACTTGCAGATTTTTTTATTTTCACAATAACAGAACAATTAGTTTTATTTACTATTAATTAAATTGAAAAATACTTTTATTATGAAAATAAAAATTCATAAAATATACATATATTAATTTAATATATATTAATTTAATAGTGATTTGAATTCATCGTGATTTAATTAATTAACTTAATTAATTAACTTTTATATAGTTGCATCGATAAATTGGTTGAATAAAGAAATCCCATATACAAAGGTACGCGATTCTTATTCCAATTACTTACATATTGCCTTGAAATCTTTATTAACAGCAAAGTAATTTGCGAATTTTCAATGAGGATACTAAACTCAAGGGGTTTAACTTGTGCGATAGGTTCTCAATATTAACATCGCATTAACGATGAAACAATGCAATCCATTACCTCGTCATCGACCACGACAAAGTGCGCGACGTTACATTATATTACGTCGCAGGGAAAGTTCGTAGAGTACACAATAGCACTTCTTGGCAAGTGTAATTACATAAATTAAGTTTAATCAGCACGTCGCGCGGTACTGCGACGCCCGTGAGACTAATTTCGTTTGCAACCTCGAATCGGTGCCGGGGTCGAGCTGCTACTTCCTCCAATCTCCATTGTCGTCGATTGTTTAATTACCAGCAATGTCTAATTCTGATTTATCGCTAGTATCGCGAGGCCGAATTGAAATGAGCGCCATTGTTTCAATTTGCTCTCTATCCGGTTAATTTGACATCGCTACCGAAAATTTGTTTCCTATATTTACACTTCTCGAAGCACGATATAAATTTAATATGCATTTTAATTGTGTAAAATCATTTAACATGGATTATTGATAAATTGGGAACAATTTTGCTTTACGCATAAAAGAATGATAATAAAGCTTTACATAAAAGATGAATGTAAAAGCATAAAATCTTTTAATGTTATATAAACTGTTTTTAAATTAATAACAATTTTGTAAGGGTTTTATGGCAAAAGCAAATATGGAAATACATTAATAAGGCGCTTTTGATGCATTATTATAAATGATGTATCAAAAATTGCTTTACTAATATGATTGTAGAGAATATATAATACAATATACATACAATAGAATGCAATTTTGTTTGATTGTTTATACGATTTCAAACAACAATACCGAGATATCGATTCTGTAATTTCCGAGTGAAATTTGGTGTGATTGTGTAATTTAGCTTGCATCGCATCCTTGAATTAATGGCACATTAATTAGAATATCAATCTCATTGAATATGTAATTATTCCTTCTTCCTTTAATTTTTTTCGAGGAATGTATCGAGAAAAGATTAAAGCGATATTTCTTTCTATTTCGTAGTAAGAATCACAAAGTTTTGCATCACTTTTACGCCACTCCACTGTCATGCATTACGACACCGTATATGACTTTGGAATATGACTTGTTCAACGCGTCACATCCAGACGTCTGGACGTGATGTGTTAAAAATTACCAAGAACTATACAAGTTTTATGCTGCCATGTTTTTGGATGTGTGCTTCTCATTATCGAAATTTATTTAACAATCCTTTAAATATCTTTGAGTCTCAAATATTCAAACAGATGTATATCCTATATATAGCATTAATAGTTGTTACATTTCGAGGCGCAATGCGTTTCTCGACGTTTTGCGGAAAGGACGTAGTTATCGTGAAGGGATTGCCTCGGATAGGAGTGACGATAGCCATTTCGTGGTGAGCCACTCGTCGGAGAATAGTCGACTCTGATTAACGACACCACAAAATTGCCGGGCTATCCAGAGTTACGTTCACTCAAGCTATAAAAATCCAGAAAAATACCCCTCGTCTGCTTAGTAATCTTTTATTCTTCTTTTGCTTTTCAGATCTTCATGTAAAAAATAGTCACTGTCAGTGAGAAAGCTTCGCCGAACAATAAAAAAATTTTTTGGACATTAATTATAAAGATTATTAAGAGAAAATTTTAAATTTTATCTATTATTAAAGCAAAATCCTTGAAACAAAGTATTTATTTAATATGATTTACCTTTATAAAATTTTTCTTTTACTTTTCCTTCCGTGAAATTTTTGTTATAGGATCAATTCTTTGTATAAGAGAGTCATTATACTCAATGGAAAAATATTTCCGAGATAATTACATTGTACGAACAATTTATTCGTTTTTATTATTTTTTAAATCTTTTATCTTTTATTATATTTCTCAATAGAAATATGGCAAAACATAATTATTATTGTAATAATAAGCGATTAATAACAAAATGCAGAAAATTGCATTCATTGAATGTTTTTAACAAAAAATTGTTTTCACAATTTCTGTTTTCATAATTTCGTATGAATATTTAATGATGTTAATAGCTAATTTGAATAGCTAATTTAAATTAATGATTTAAATAATACACATGCTCTAACATTGTCAAAAAAAATATATTATAAACATGTGTTTTGTAGTTTATTATTATTTCAAATATTTAAAATTTTGCAATGAAAAAAGTTTATAAGATATTTTAAGATAAATAAAATATAATACTTTTAAAAGCATTTAATAAATATATTAAATTATTATGCGAAAATATGCGTTATAAATCGATCCACTGTTATAATTTCTACATTTTTTATTGCTGCAAATTTTATCTACAGTTAGACAAAATTAATTTAAAAAATAATAATTTCGAAAATTTTTAGAATAGTTTTATATATATATATATATATATATATACATATACACACATTACTTTGCATCTTTATTTTAATTAATTATCAAATATCTCGAAATAGATATTTTCTAATTTAATTATTTTGCATTATTATTATTATTATTATTATTATACGTCATATTATTTCAATATTATTAATAATTGCTTGAGAAAAAAAAATTAATATATCGGATAATAGGATTAATTATTATGATGAAGAACATGTATGAATAACTATATCATCTTATAACAGCGATTATCTCTCTAACGGTGAAATAGAATACATTTTTGAAATATTATACTCTACTACGGCATTACATGGAAATAGAACATGAGCCCCTTTATCCGTTAATTCAAGCGACCTTTAATTAGCGGGAAAGCTTAATGGTATTTTTATTCAATCGCAAAATGGAGAATTCCAAGCGTGTTCTATGTTACGCCATCAGTAACATCGAAATGCCATTCTTGGCAAAGTTTCAAAGCCGTTTCATATATACACACACATTGCTCGTTTTGTAACAAACATATTTTATTTGGGCAATGCGCTGACTTTCGAAAGAGTTCTTGGCGTTGCATTTAAATGTCAAGGTTTTTATCTCTCGTAATATTAAATCGTGAATTGGAGCGACACGTGTGCATTTTCTAGAATGAGCGAGATTTACAACAGATAATTACGAATCTTGTCGCGATTTTGTTACCCAACTTCAAGGATCACATTCTCCCGTATCGACAAGCGCCATTTCATAGATAGTGACGAAGATCGAGATATCGGTTTGCGAAAGTGAAGATTGGATGGGGTAGGAAAAGAACAGACGGAAAGTAGAGCGAAGTTACATCCATCTTATCTGTCGATTCGTTGCCAAATGAATTCGCGACGCAATCCAATCGATCGATTAATCTTCTCGCGATGAATACCACCTTTCTCGACTCGCCTAACCATTCTTCTGAGAATTTCAAACGTCACGAAACGCGACTCTACCGATCGCTTGACGTGTAGCGTCCACATGGTGTTTTTTAATCTATGTAATGGAGCCACGTCAATAACTATGATGTGGTCAGCGCAAACATACGCGATAAATGCGTATGTCGCAAATGGGTAACATTATACATAATATGCGTACTTTTGTAGTTACCGCAACGAGAGCAATTAATAACCGCATGCACGGTTTCGATTCCCCGTGGTACAATTTTTCTCGTGTTAAATTAATTATGTAACGATTGTTGTCCCCTCTCTAAGTGTCGTACAAACTACAAATCGAATTTCATCAGACGTACATTCAGAGAAAAAGGTTGGTTCGATTTGAAGAAATTTTATTTGCTATTCGATTAAAGAAAACAATTTCTGAGTGTACATTGCACACGTCTGGAACTAGCACGATATCTTGCAACAAAAAGGCGCTTTCGCATGGGCACTACCCCTGTTGAAGAACAAAACGAAGAGCGAAACGTGAGATAAGTTGACATTATTTCAATTAAGCCGACATAAGAATCCAAAGCAATGTGATCTTATTCGACGAAATCAAGGCGTTAATTGTCACTCGTTGTCACGAGAGAAATTAAGCAAGGCATAGGGAACGTAAGGTAATAATCTTACGTTTTCCATTGATTAGCTGATTCGCTTATTGCTTATTTTCTTACATTTTTCTGTGTGTTTCTGGCTTTACACGTAGACGTAACGACAAAACCAAAGTTGTGTTCTCGCGAGTGCAACAGTGACGCTAGGAATAAAATTCCCTCCCTCCTTCTTGTCTTGTAGGAAAAAGAACAATCCCTGATCGTATCGTTGGATTGCTCGTGTTGTGCCGTATACAGCGTTACAAGAACCGAGAAGCGACCCCGATAGTTAAGCCGGCCTACACGTTCCACGTTTCGTGGATTACAAACTCGTTTTAAAGCCACGCGTGGACGAATCGGACGGACAGAATAGTTTAAATCGTGCTGGATTAACGCGCTTCTTGTGCACCACGTAAACTTTCCCGTACCGTATGTTATGTCCGTACCGAGACGAAAGCTCGAGCTGTAACGTGATCGCGGACGGATTATGTCATTCAGCTCCAACTTATCGATTATCATCCTGCTGCCTCTATTAACGTCGATCACTGCTATTGCCTTCATCGTGGCATTGGCTTCATTACAGCTGATCTTGCTCTTGTATCCTATTTCAATCATTTAGACGACTCGTCTCTAGGCTATTGGTTTATTGATTACGGTCTTGTTACAGTTAAATAAATTTGTCTATTTTTTTGCATTTTTAATGTACGCAATAATAAGTATTATTATATGTTGTTATGGAATGCGAAGTATTAAGCGGAAATTTCCTGTTATGTTCATAATCTTTGCTTATTTATCGGATAATACATGCAAACGCATGATAGAATTTGCAAAATCGATGCCAATGGAATGAATTTATTTCAATATAAATCGATAATTATACGTTGCTGTTAATTAGATAGTGATTATCGTTCAGTGTGTACGACGTAAAAGTATGTTTGCTGAAGCCGGGATAATCCGAAAATAAATCACGATGCTTATTCGTGCAAAATTGGTGTTTGTCAACGACTTATCGACGTGCGCGCAATTTCGGAAGCTCTCGCACGCTCTTAGCAATTTGCCGTGGCGTCGAGCACAGCTTCGAAAATTCGTGGATTTCGCGAAGTAGAGTAGATGACGTGCGATAGCTTGGCTCCGGCGGCTGGAAAGGAGCGGAAGGGGCAAAACTCTCAAGGCTCTACGTGACCAGGATATAACGCGACAGTTTTCGAACAAACTTGGTATCCGGCGGTATTACATAGTATTACAGTGCAAATATGCAATTCATTCGCCGCAACGGCGAAACTGCAGGTCGAACTTCCATTATTGAGCGCCGTTCTCCTCGTGCCAGCACGAAACACTTTAGCTCGTGTTTAAATATGTAGCCAGCTTATTGTGGCATTCTGTTATTGAAACACTGATCTGCGTCATTAACATCGGAGCTTGTTTACTCGATACACAATATTATTTTTTTTTCTCTTAAAATTTTCTCCTCAAACGATATTCTGTTCACTCAATTGAAATTAAATTCACTCAATTGAATAACAAAAAATTGCGTTGCCATTTAATTTTTATTCAATAATAAAGTAAACGTATCAATGTGTATCGATGTAGTCTTTGAAATGTGCGCGATCAAAAATTAAAAAGTTTTTTCGATTCCAAGTAAATAATAAAACTTTGTTAATTTGACTTTATAAGTCGATCTTCTTTGAACGGAATTTTAATCTGATGCTCAACTACTAGTATTGAACTGCAGTATTTTCACGAGATGCGAAGTACATTATCACTTTTAAATCGAACTTTAGTTAGCACAAAAGCGTTTGGTTCATTAATTTTAACTTTTCCAACAACTGTTCAATTGTGATCTCAACTGTCAGCTTCTCATGTAGCCGTACGCTTCTCAACGTAATTTGAGCCCTAAGCACAGATGCGATAACAGTATTCCGTTCTAATCAACGTACGAAGTTACATTGTCGTTAGTTGTTATAGCTTTGTCATCGTTACATGCCTCAACGTGTCTGCGCGCGATTATCAAGCATATTCATATAATATACATCCGGCCAACCTCTCTCGACGTCAGCTAATTCAATTTTCAAACGCGCACGCAAATATTCATTGTTTGCGCACGCGGGAAAGAAAGTTCATTCGTGTCTGGCATTGCTATTGATATCCGTTGGCGCTTGTCCAAATTCGGTGGTCGGTACGGTTAACAAACGGTTTTGTTCAGCGATAATCACGGCGGCCAGTCTCTGAACATTCGCGGTGCTTTATCAGCAACGTACACATCCTGCATGCGAAAGCCATGTAATGCATAATATCACCAATAGATCCTCACAAATAGATCTTAACACAGAAAGGAAATTTACAAAACCTGCTGCGAAAAAAAATAAATGAATGTTTACCTTTTACTAATTTAACAGATTTTAATCTACATCTTTTTGATATGTTAATTATTTTAGATAAATTTATATTATCTATATTTTAACTATTTCAAATTTTAGATAAATTCCACAGCTTTAACATATCCATGCAAATTTAGTTCTTCCGTTGACATGCGAAACTTTTAGCTTTTATCCGCAATCTAGGTCTTTGAACTTTATTATTTTTTCGTACTGTAAAATGTTAAAATTAAAAAAAAAATTTTTACACACTTATGAAAATTTTAACAATTTTAAAAATTTTAACAAGAGCTTTTACCACAATAGAAGTCGGATTTTTTTTATAAATTTAAATTTATCACACAATTCATAATAAAAAATTGACTGTGCCTTTAAAGTCCAATATTGCTGGCAGAAGATTAAAAACACATTTAGTAATGGGCGCATTAGAGAAGAAGAATTTGAAGATGGTGGGAAGCAGCAATCGTGACATTAACGATGCCAATTAAACGGCGTGTAATAAACGGTAACGACTTCCCTATAGCGCGTGTCGGAACGCAGGGAGTGCGGTGACATGGCGTATGGAGTATTATTTATGGATGACCGCTCTGGAGTGACGCGCACTGTCGGTGCAAATTCGAAAAGCCTCTTTCACGAGATACGGGTTCGCGTGCTCGCAATGACGAATGCACTGGTAACCATTCGGTTGCCGCGCAAATGCAGCCAATCGGAAGGGATTGCTAGCTCGTTGCATTCGCGAAGTAGAGAAAACTCGGGCGTGCGTGATGCAGTGCGCACCCCACGAACTGTTAACTCGCACTCTACCGCCTCTAACGATTTCACTCCTGGGTTCTTGTATTTCGTAAAAATAATTTCGTGCAAAAATAACTTCGACACAATAGTCGTCGCTCGGTTTTTACTTTCCTCGTTGACACCTTTGTTCCCTGCAATTAACGCAATAATAGCTCAACTTTTTATCACGATGCACTTTATACGAAATATAAACGATCTCATCTTTTATTCAATGGTTTCTTGCATGCAATACCGAGTACCGATCGTCTCAGTTCGTTAGAATTGTTTATCTTTATTACATGTGGCAATGATGTAAATCGTTTTAAAGTTCCAAATAACCTATTATAAATAATTTTCGTCGACGACTGATATGCATTAAACAGTTTTTTCTTTTTTTTTATTCTCTTTGTATATTTATTTTGCCATTTATCCAGAGTCGACTGCAATTGTCATCCCTTTTAAACGGTATTTTTCAATTTTTCATGATTGCGACGGAATTGTTAATTACCTTCTGTTTTGTGCAAACTCATTGTTTCTCAAATGAAGATAAAATTGTATTTTTGTGTGCACTCAGGTGTTAAATTAATAAAACTCAGCATTGCAGATAACGAAGGGTTCCGTTATTTTTCTTCGTCTCGTGATATATAACGTACTGCAACAATTTATATTGATTTGTTGCATTTCCTATTTCTAACGAATGGTCTCGCAGCATGAAGTTTAACGCGAATTATCAACATCATTTTTTAAAAATCATTTTTACTAAGCTCAAGATTAAAGATCAGTTTTTCGTATGTGCTTGCAATAAAATAATTTCTCACCGGGATGAAAGTACTTCTTGTGAATTCATTCTCACTGGCTGTCATTTGTTTATTTCCATGACCGTGTTGAAAATTTTAGAAATGCTTGTCGCGATACAAGATTTACTGCGCGTGCCAGTTGCATATAGTTTCTTTTTGGCACGCCGCATCGCTGCTCCGCATTAGTTACTGGGATTTTACGTGAGCTGTCTGGATTGTCGCGCTTTCTTACGGCATCGTGAAACTTTATCTTTGCATTGAACTTTATTCACTCTTCTCTTTTTTTGATTTATTTACTCAATCTCGAATTTATCCTCTTATATTTTTTTATCACTGTATCACGTTAATTTTTCCGTGGAAATATGATTTATTAAAATGAACTTTTACATTGGAGAATTAAATAAAATTATTTTTACGCGCGATGTATTATTATTTATTACTGTTATTATATCGTATTAATTCGACCGTATTATCTAATTGCACAAATTTGTGTTATAAGATGAAAAATTGTCTGCTTTAGAAATTATTACGTGTGTCTGATCTCATTGTACTTAAGTTTTTTTTCAAAAAAAACTTATTTAAAAAAAAATTTATTTTATATTACTTATGTAATATTTGTCGTTAAAATTCTATAAAATAATGAATGTACATTTTACTGGACAGTTGTGTCATGATAAACTTACGTTGACAATACGATTATGGAATAAAATAGATAAATCGATAGTTTCTTATATTCACGATGGTCGTTATGTCGACGTATGGCATTTTGCCATTTGAAACATTACTCTTTTTCGAAGAGAACAATTTAAAATATTTTTCACCTTTGACTTGAACTCCTTCGTGAGAGAAATTGAACAATGTCGTCGGATACTCGTGAAAATATTTATTACCATAATCCTTTTCTCGGGATCAAAAAGGCATGAAGGAGAATCGATTCGAGTGGATCGAAGGACGTTGAATTTCAACAAATGTAAAAGTGGATGCCGAGTGTGAACGGACAATTTTCGAGATTTTCCATTTTCTAAGAGGAATTGGTCTTTAGGATTTAGAAGTCTAGATAATCAGAATTAGAGTCCTAGATAATCAGAGAAGTACGACCGATGTTACGAGTATTGATTGACCATCACAATACTCAATCATGATGTTACAAATGGCTGCCGAATGGATTAATTTTACATCGACAGCTATGTGAATTAGAACATTTTATTTACATATGATATATATGACCATTAATTTAAACTATCATTTTTTTTCATTGAATAAATATTTGTTTTCTGTAAGTAAATGTTTACTTAGTATTAATCAAAGAAATATGTGTCAGATTTAATAAATATTTTTCAATGTGTTAAGGACGGATTTCAATCTGAAAACAATGCCATTTTTAACTAGGAAACTTTTTCTAGTATTTATTGCGATACTGACATAAGTCAATATCGCAATAAATATTGACATAATCATACTTCTCTGATTATCTAAAACTTTAATAGGCACGAAAATTTGGAATATGCAATTCTCATATTAAATATACAAAATTCAGGTCAAATATAAATTTTACGGTAATCGAATTAACGTTATTAATCAGAACCGTCATTTTCTAGATGATAAAAAAGGGAAATGTTTAAAAAATGCATGAGGTTATATCTCTCCCCCTTCGTTTCGTGTCAGTATTTCAGAAAGTCTACTTAAGATGAAATTTATGACAGGCCGCGTCATCCGCTCTGCATTGAAAATACCATATTTCGACGGCATAAGAACCGATGGGAAGGAAGCACACCCGGATTAATCGAGACATAGAAAGACGAAGCGACAGCGATGATCGTCATCAAAGTATTTATGAGACGAGAAGGAAATTCTTTCTGTGCCGGAGGGTGACTGGGCCAAGAGTAGCAGTGCCATGGTGGCGCGGTGATTTGAATGAAAAAAAGGATCTGTGCGACAATAGCGGGAGAGAAAAGAGCCTTCCATTTGAATTCTCGATGTACCGTTTTCTTAATTTCGTTTCCGGTCCTTGAACTCGAGCACGCTTTCTTGTGGATCCGACAGTCGAACACGCGCGGAAGAAAAGATGCAATAGATAGCCGAGCGAGGCATTAATTTATATAGATTTTCTCATGAAAAAAAGAGGAACGCAGTTTCCTATTTTCGTGCGTTATGATGAAATGAAACAGCTTAGAGAAAAGAAGGCTGTACGAGACGGAACGAATCTATCGATAAAAGAGATGTCGCATAACAAGTTTTTCTCTACGATAGACACGTCCGAAATTTAAAATTTAAAACAACTTTATAATTTGAGTTTTAATAAAAATCAAGCCGGGATATTAACAACGACGGGGAAACGAATAAAAGTTCCTTAATTTTTCATCGTTCGCGAGAAGAGGAGATAAAGCGAGACGGTCTTATCCCGCGCCGAGAAATCTGCGGCGCAACGAAAAATGTGCTCGCTCAAGATAGAATGGATTTATTGGATGGCCCGCTTGAGGAGCAGCTTGCGCCGGACGGACAATCGCCTATAGTCACCGTGATATTTCGCTGGAAAATAGCTTCTCGTGCTGGAAGAGCGTTGTGCTGGAAAATTTTCATTGTGAAACATATATAACACGGACCGACGAAATTGGCGTACGATTATAATCATAATACAATACGCTTTACGAAATACAATTATTCTGCTTTAATTGAACGAGATTAAATACAAAATTAATTTTTTTTTAAATATTGAAAGATAATTATTCTTGTATTTATCTCCATTACTATTATATTATTATACCTCTAATTTAATAATTACTTAACTGTTGTTATGCAAATTGTAAGTTATGTAATACTTGCATAATTTTATATCAAGAATCTATAGGTATACGATGATTTAAATCTCCTCCAAACTAGTTTTGACAAATTAATTAACAAATGTTAACATTCGTTAAAATCAAACGAAGTCAAATCGATTTTCTCCGTTGAGTGCACCTTGAAGAGATTAAGAGCATTGCATCCCCATTGACCGACAATGCGCTTCGTTAATCTGCTTTTATTGTTCGCTCGAAGTATCTGACGTATTCCTCGGGAAAATCTGACGTTATACACGTGTTGGTGGTATACGTATATGTGTGTGTGCGTACGCGATATTCGTCGACGAAGAAAATTTAATATTCCGAAATTACATCCGTTCGGCCGTGTGTTATATCGAGGACCGTAAATCATGCGGCGGAGAACTTAATACGCCGCATAAATATCGGTCTAATAAATTTAATGAGTTTCGCGTACGCCCTTCTCGCAAATTTTTCACCGCGGAATTTACCACAAAAGGAGACAACTTTTTCAATAACCAAAAGTTGAAATTTTATATTCAGGTATGACATTAATATCGAAATATTTATATTGTCAAATCGATAGTTCTTAAACAATAAAAGTGATCTTTATCACTTTTACAAAATTATTCAATCATTCAAGCATCGAAAACGTGTGGTCTCCATTCTTTTTAATTGGCGTATTAAAGTTTAGCTCGCACTCCAGTCCGTTCGTAGAAACTGTTGCTTCCCCTCGTAACTTGGCTTCAGTTCGCCTGCCCTTTTTTCCGTTGAATTGAGAACGCGAGAGAAGAGCTTGAAATTCTTTTTCGGAACGACGAAGCTGCGCAACTAGATGATGGTAAAAGTGATTTCTACAGAAAAGTGATTCTCGTTAAAAGCCGTATTACATGAGCTTAATGAAAACTCTCTTCAATATCTTTCTCTCAGATAATATCTCGTTTGCGGCAAAAATTTTATTAGCCATATACGATATTTTTGAGAAAAACGAATTTTAATTTTTAAAGATAAAAATATTTGTAGAACATTTATACATATAGAACATTTATTACGGAAAGAATTTTTATTGACTCGATGCTAGATGGTTTTACATATTTATAGATAAATATTTAATAAAGTATTCAATTGTGCGGTTGCTATTGCGATAGAAATTGATTTCATAGCTCATAATTTTATCATTAATTACTTCCTCGTCCTCCATTTCGTACTAAGGTTTAGGTAATCGAGGGCTGAAATACTCCGTCGAAATCGAGTGGAATTTCGCGCCCCAATTTACGTTCTCCCTCGCTTCATTTATGGATACATACCTACACGTATATACATATACATATGTACATATACGTACGTATGTACTTACATGCATGTACACCTTTGCTGAAATACAGCGACCTGTTAAATTGGGCACATTCCGCGAGGGTCGTTACCTCAAGCATAGTGAACGGAGTGGTGCGGGTTGCCTTGAAGGAAACCGTTAAAGGTTCCAAGCCAAAACTTGCCCTTACAGAGCACCTAACGTTGCTGACGTATTTCACCGGCAAAAAGACTTTTTAATTAATAACTTTGTAATTGCAAGTGATCTGTGAACGACACCCACGTTTTGACACAGATTTACTGCGATTAATAAAATTTAATTAAAACAAATAAAATAAGCTACAAAATTTTTACCAATTTTATAAAAACTCTAGACTCTAGATTCTACGAAGATATTTACTATCATTAAATGTTTGTGTATTATTTTTGTAATTCCTATTATTAATCTTAAACATAAGAATTTTAATTTTTGAATGTTTATAGTGTACTGTTACTTGTGTTTTCCTTTTCATGAAAATGCGATTCTTTTTGTGACAATTACATCCTTTTCAGCAATTTTTCGATTTATTAAGAAGTAAATTTTATTATCGCAATTAAATCTCAGCAAATGACTTACGCGAGAATGTGCTACCCCTTGACGAGTGTCGCAGTAAACGGGCAATGAAATACGGTATTAAATTAACCAGCGAAGTGAGAATGGGCCGTGATTGGTCCCATCGTACTCCGGGAATGAAGTGTCGATCCGTTATTGTCGGATCTCTGGAAAATAGAATTAGAGAAATGAAACGCGCAGCTGTCACTCTTCTTCGAGCACAAATTGTGAAAAACCAGCTTTTTTCCAAATTAAATTAATTTTCTATTTCTTGATTATTTACAATCAAAATAAATATATTTTCAGATAGCAATAGAATCAAAGAAAATTACGAAATATATTTTATAATTATGAGATTATTTATGAATTTGTGACA
Organism: Atta cephalotes; assembly: GCF_000143395.1. Classification (NCBI taxonomy): domain Eukaryota; kingdom Metazoa; phylum Arthropoda; class Insecta; order Hymenoptera; family Formicidae; genus Atta; species Atta cephalotes. Next base: position 1,529,691 of record NW_012130068.1, on the reverse strand, counting down.
GAATACATGACGATTACGAAAAAATGCAATGAGATAAAAAATGAAAAAAAAAACATTAAAAAAGCGATTTTATTTTATTATACTGATTATATTGATACATAATATTAGGTGAATTTTATTGTTAAGGACGCTTAATTTATAATAAACAGATAGCAGTTTCCTTATAGCCTTTCGTTTTATTTAAGAAAATCGCGAAGTTGTGATAAGGGCTTACGATAGTACTGTTGCGAAGTGCAAAGTTTATGTTATCGCATGTTAATTAAAGTTCGGTGCTTCTAATTTTGTGCGAGTCCTCTTGGGAGAGAAATCTTGTGTTTACATTGAGTTCTTAGAATAGAATTTTGATACAACAACACGTCATGGCATCTCTAGAAACTTTACTCACAAACTCTAGTTACTTTAATTATTTTCCACTTGCTTTGGGGATCTTTATGAGAAAAGTAAAAAATACAAAAAATATAAAAAGGACAGAAAATCGATTCTGTCTTTTGCTAAAATATGCAAAAAAAAAGCAAAAACCAAAACACTGATTGGGATCCAAGAATCTTAATAGATCAAATTTTCAAAGCTTTCAAACTTTCTTAGAAATTAATTTCTTCCTTATTTTAATCTGCAATCATTAAGAGCATCAAAAGACCAAGATTAATTTCTCTCTTTTCTTTTAACGCTTAGAAAATGAAACTTTTCAACGTTCTCTCTTTCGAGTCATCTCCTGATTTTCGTCCTTTCAATCGTGTTGCATTTTATTCGCGAATATTCTCTCCTTTCGTTCGCATCGTTTCTGAAACTTTCAGGCCGAAACGGATCCGCTTCAGGGGAACAACCAACTCGTACCGGCGCAATTTCAAATCGAAACTTGTCCCCTTCCTCGAGTATTGGAGAACGACCACGAAATCAGCACTAGCCGTAAGCTTTATGTGAGCGTGTATCCGCAGTACGAAGACGTAAAAGGAGAGTTTCACATCCCCACATACGAGCAATCGTCGGACGGGATAGTCGGAAAATAGTCCTCGAATGAGAGAAACGTACCGTCGGCTCTATCCGTGCGATAAAGAAAATGGAAATAGGTTGCAGCTCTTTGCGGAACGCTTCTCTCTCTCTCTCTCTCTCTCTCTCTTTCTTTTTCCCTAATATTGCAAAGTAACATAACCATTGAATACGGTCGTTTTAATAGCTTCGCCGCTCTCCAAAGAGGATCTTTTCCTATCTCTTTCAAATATTGTACGCTTTACCATTTACGTTGTCCTCATCATATTACAACTGTTAGTATTCGTTGCGATGTATTTTCCAATTATTTCTTTATAAGAAGAGCACCAATTTTTTTCGACTCTTTCCATCGTTAACTTTTACAAGTGTAATTATTATTACTAAAATGTGCAATGAGAAAAATGATTATCTTTATTTGTTACAAAGACCAAGTAAAAATATTTTCTCGGATAACACTCGTTATAGATTTATTAATTGATGCAATTCCTTGAAAATTGACAGTTATATCCAAAGTAATTTAGTAGGTAACATTTCGCCATTAGTAACGTTGTTAATATCAATATTGACGAAATGTCACTCTGTTACATTACGGCTTATCGCCATTGGCAGTCAGTATCATTGATCCTTGGATGAAGCTAGGCTTTACATTATTGACAAAATGTCATTTAACAGACAGTACTATATTCGCTTCCTACTTAGGCGATCAATCATTACCTAATAGATCGACAATTTACACAAACGAAATGTGTTGCGTAAAATGTACGTCATATTGAGATGGCGGAACTGGCAAGAACTTAACGATTCATTTCATGACGAGGTCGTTTTATAAGGTAGATTTCGAGACATATTTAGAACGCTCTTATATCGCGAAGTCAAGAATAGTGGAACGAATAGAAATAACGCTATTTCTCTTTTCGTTGGAAGTATAAATTGAATATATTGAATTCAACGCTTTAATTTACCTCTTTTTCTCTTTGTAATCATCACCACAGCGGTTTGGTTGTAGAAAGCAAGACAATATTTAAATACTATACACATATAAAAACATTAGAAACCACACTCGATATGGTTTTTAAATGTTCAACTTTTTTCAATTTTAATTTATCAAAGGAAGATGTGTTAAAAATATATCGCTACAATAAAAATTGTACAGATTCTGAAATTTTATGTATTTTTTATCTCGACGTTGATTTCAATTATCCGATATGTTATAAGGATATGCTAATGTTATTTTTCTTACTGAGATCCCAGTTTTACGTTTTACTTTTGGCGTCTTGAATTTTTTGAATTTTCCGACAATTTCCGTCTCATTTGCAAGCTCTTTGTTCTCATTGTTTTAACATTTGAAGTATTAAAGAGCATGGAAAAATGCCTTTTTTGAAGACAACTCGCTAACTGATATCGCTATATCCGCGCACCGTGAAATATAATGGACAAAAATATGATAATACGTTAACACGACATTCTCTTTTTTCTCTCGGTTTCTCTGTTCCATATTCCATCAGATCTTTGCGAAAAGGAAAATGTTATTTCGCGTCTCGTTCTGTTTTTCTTCTTTGATAGAAGTAACTTAGGATAAGTATAGGACACTCTTACTCAAAGAGTCTGATACTTGTTTCGTGTTTATCTCGTTACTTTGGATATTGAAGGCAGTAGCCTTGAGATGCTTTCGAAAGAGCCTGTGTAACGTTGTCGAATTAGAAGAAAATGCGTTCGTGTGCATTGTAAAATCCAAGAGAACGAATATTTCACGTTAATAGAATACAGTTGCAGTATTCGTATTCTATATTCATCAAGTCGGTTAAGCACCAAAGAGCTTCATTTCATCGCTATGCATCTACGCATCGCAGTTTCATGCATTTCAGCTCTTTCTCACACAGTCCCTGCTGTGCAGGAGGACTTGATTCTCCATCGAGTTACCATCTCGGATAACTTATCGTTAATTGAATCGGGACTGATAAGTCAAGCAGAGTCCCTTGCGGTTTGGATGGGCGTATGTGATCGACTGGGTGGAATAGCAAGTGGAAAATGCCTCTTGCACGAGAAAGCGCACGGCATGACAAAAGGAACGGAAGTAGGTTACAATTGCTCTCTTGCCTTCATCCTCTTTCCGCGCCGCTCTTTTCCTATTCTCGCGGGAGAGCATTACACGGAATGGACGCTCGCGGATAAGAAGAAAAACAAAATTTTCCATCCAGCGTGTTTCTACATTTCCGATTTACTTACTGTACCGCAAGTCATTTTTCGTTCAGATGAGGCACATCGGATTCTTGAAACGTGAAATTGCGAAAAAGGTATTTAATTGCAAATATAATGAATTTGCAGATTGAGGCTGTGTTCCAAAATTTACTGCCAGCACTGAAAATCTATAGTGCACGTAAAAATTATAGATTTTTAGTATTTGCAGTAAATTTCAAAACAGCCTGAAATTGAAAGATTTTGGAAGACAAGACCGTTGTTGTTATCGCAATTGATTATACTTTGCTTATCGAAAAGAACTGAGACGTTATATACGATGGAAATTTCGATGCGCGCGCGCGCGTGTGTGTGTGTGTGTGTGTGTGTGTCTATATTAAATAATATAAATAGTATAAATCTAAAAAGAAACAAAAGTAAACAGTCAAATCATTGGTTTGTAATTTTTTTTATCAAATTTATAATTTATTTTTATTATGCAATATGTAATGATTAAATTGATTAATTTACTCTTTTCTTCTTTCTTTCAAAGATGTATATTTAGGAAGACGATTTTGAAGTATTTGAAAATTTAGATGCAGATCTGAAAATAATTTTATTGAACATTAAAGTAATTATGTAGAACACTATAATTATATAAACGATAACGCTGCGGAAAATTTTAACATTCTAGAAGCTTCAGCGTATATTATTTTAATGATCTAACAAAATTATTTTTAGATATATATACATATATATATATATATATATATATATATATATATATATATATATAGAGCTAAATTTTTTGGATACTTTAGCAAAACTATTTTTTTTCGTGTACGTAGATATAATTTATTTAAATAGAAATACATATCGTCAGTAGAGGTTCTATTTTATACAATATTATTATACAAAACAATTTAAATAGGAAAAAAGGATCTTTCATTAGTTAATTTTTTGCATACATTTTACAAAGCATTCAATATTTGGAAGAAGCTGTTGGTGACAGTGTCGCGAGAGCGCGATATAAGTACTGTATAACACATCTAACTCTCGTACTCTGGAATTAGTTCGATAAATTTCATGAAACTTCCCGTTAGTTACACATTCGAAACTACACATCCGCACATACGTCTTACGAAATGCGAACGACGTGCGACGGTGGCGGCAGGAAATTACCTGCTCGCGATTACAACGCGAGGAAACAAACGGACGCAAGCACCACAGGGCGTGTGTCGCATGATTGCAATCGCTCTTCAAACTCGGTGTATCCCGTGAATTACACACCCGCTCGATTGTCGCCGCGCAGTTAAATAAACTCATTAGTCACGTACGTTAATACCAACCGCTCCGCTGCTCCGACCGACGAATCATAGGGATTTTGCTCGTGAGAGATTAATTCGTCGATGTTGCTAGACGCGTATAAATCCGATATCATTATTACATAACACAAGCGTTCTCTCTCATTTCATAGAAATTATTTTGAACTGATGGATAATTAAATGACAATTAATTTCGAAAAATCATTCAAATCGCGTAAGTTAGTTTATTTATATTTTTTTTATGTAGTTATTTAGTTGTATAAATTGGTACGAAAAACAAAAAATAATAAAAAACTAAGCGAAAAATGCATGTGTCACAATCAATACAATTTAAAATTTGAAAAAAGTTTTTTGTATAATTCATCGGATATTAATTCGCAATAATATATATTAATACACATAACAAACCAGTTTTGTTATGTTGATTTCGCTTTCGGCTTAAGTATATCGCATACACCAGCATGTTTTGTCGCGCGACTGTGGTTAATTAAAAACGTTATTAAAGTGGTGCCCATCTAATTAACGTCCGGCGCAATAATTGCAATTACCGAAGTGAAACGCAATCGCAATTTCCATTCGACTGCTTTCATTAAAACGAACGAGTGAGCATCCTCGTAGTTTCGAGTGCACTGTGTCGCATCGTCGAATCGTCCGATCACAATTTTCCATTGCGCGCTATTTCCCTCCCTATATCGCCAACCTTTTCTACAGTCGCTCACTGTACGTTTTCTCGACCGCGCATTTCTGTCGTGATGTTCGATCTTTCGCAAGAATGGCACGTGACCGATAGCGTAAGAGAGAACGTCGAATGATACCGTCGAGTATCGATCGCAAGATGAAAACCGCGTTTCTTTCGGTTACCGCGTCGCATTCCGCGTACGCGGTTTTTCCGACGTCTCATTGCCCGGTGATTGTCCGCGTAACCTGTTTTTCTCATCACCGGATGGATGCCCCGAGCTCACCTCTGCATTCGTCGAGTGCTCTATTTTCCTGACGGGTGATGGACAGACGATTTGTTTTAGTCAAGTCGGAACTGTCACTGATATCCGGCTGATTTTTCAGCTGCATCAGGTTACAACCACTTGAAAGCCCTTTATATCTTTGTTCAGAGGCAATCGAGAATAATGTGTATTTTACTCAAGAATATAACGCATAATTTTTAAGAAAAGGCTCGCTACAAGAAGAAAGCCAATCTCTTTCCTATTTTGGAAATGAATAAAAATCTCTCTGGATATGGCGCGCTGTCTGTGAATTGAATACGTGTTAGAGAAATTGACTTAAACCTTCCAAAAGAGATTATTCTAGTTTGGGAAGATCTCCGCGATGATCACGTTGAAAATCTATGACCGATAAAAGCGATGCAGTGTGATCGATCCTTATTGTCGACCGATTATTTAGGTCAAGTAAACAGGAACTTTACGAAAGCTTTTTTTTTAACAAGACCATCGATTAGGTCAATCTTTGAAAAATACCTGTGAAAGTTCAAATCGATTTTTTATCTAAAATATTTTATGACATAAATTATATATTATAATATATATTATAATATATAATATATATTATAATATATATAGATACTTTTTATATAGTTTTATGTAGAGAATCTGTTGACGTGGAAAAGAATATTTATTAAACAGAATTTTTTTATTCTCTCTATTATTCTAGAAAAAACCTACAGTAATACTTACACTGCGAATTTTCTGACAGATGGCAAATATATACATTTTTTTTACAATTTATTAAAACATGTAATTTATTGAAATTCTGTTTAAGGTATACCTGCGTTACTATTTTTCTTTCCTTTAAAAGAATATTTTCATTGTATCGAATTGTCGTTATTTTGTGTTTCAATATTGATTTTCATCCGGTCAGCCTTCAATTACACTGCGCATATCGAGTTACGTATTTTTGGATTTATCGAGAATATTTCTATTGCATTGATTTAAGACTAAGTTTATTTGCAGCAGTGGAAGAAATTTACATTAAAATGAAATATTTTACTGTGCAGCTTTGTATATGTATTTATGCGAGAAAATACATCAATTAATGGAATATCAAAACATTTTTTACTTTATGTGACATGTACATGTACAAATATAATGTAATCCAATTTAATTTTTATTATTTTTATCCTGACATTCAGCAATATTAGCATTATTTATGTAAACAAATTTATAATTAATTTTACATTCTATATTTATATTGTATAAATAACTAACTTTGAATTGCTAAAATTAGCTCTCTATTATAGATGCCATCTGTTACTTCAATCGACTTTTGATTACGGATTTTGATGAAATTAATTATACGAACCGAGTAGTACAAACGCATAGCATTAATCAATGCAACCGCCACGTAGGTGACATCAAATTATCGTAATCACGTGTGATTTTGGACACACTGTGACGAAATTGACGGTCATTGTCGATCTCATCAACCGTTCGCGATCACCACTTTTATTGTTGCCAGTTTCGATAATTGTGTTCGCATTTAGTTACATCGCATCGATATGTCTCATGTATAGGAGTTTCATTACTGATGTCAATGTATATACGTATGTATATAAATTGGTGGCAAAGCCGCTTTAAGCTACTCCTAATTACATGCAAGCTATTATAATTCAAACACACTTGATATATTTCTGCATCTGCACAATCACATATGCTTGAAACTCACATATATTAAACTTATTAAACTACTCTCGTTCATTATTCATCGCGCAAAAATTTAATTTTAATATCTCGAAATACTCTCAACATTAATTATTCACTACTTCAATAATGTTACGTCAATCATAATTCAACGAGACATAATTTTCACGTTTTTGATCATTTTTTTCTTCGCAAGTTCTTTATTGCAACAGTATCACGGAAATTATGATAGAATTACAATGGAATTTACATCAATCAACGACAAAACGTAAATGTCAGAACGCTTTTTACATTTTACATGAAAATAATAATTTTGCTGAAATATCTAAAAATTCAGTTAGATACATGTCTAAAAATAATTTCATTGGACCATCAAAATAATTATATAGGTAACTCAAGCATAATGAGCAAGGCTGCAAAAAATTTTGATATTCTAGCTTGAGTGTTTTTACATAATTATTTTGGCAAGTTAAACAAAACTATATTTTCTAACTAAATAAAAATTTATTAAGACATATATTTTTAATTCGGTGGAATACATGAAAATATAATTATAGAATATGATTCGTGAGTTTATCAAGCCGCAGCGGGGACGGATATTAAAGATGAATGATGCGGTGTCTTAAATGGAAGAATTACGTAAAAATGTAAAATTGATGGGGCGGTGTACAGAGTGGCGAAATATCAGATTATACACACGTATGCGCGAGAGTCGCTTGGTGTATGCTTAGCGTGGAATTCGATTTGTATGTATGAGACTTAACTTTTACGCGACGTCAAAGATAAACGGGAGAAAAACGCGGAATTCTCGGACAAGCTCGGGACTATTCTATGAAACGTTCAATTTGACGCTGAAGAAAGAGCATTTGCGGACTCGAACGTAGCTGCTTATAACCCTCGTGACACGTTCAATTTTCTCGGCACGGGTATAACATTTCTCAGCGCGATACGCGACAAGGTGCGCGTTTAAGGCGACTGCCTTTTGTACGTTAAACGAATATGACGTCTTTGATATCGCTGGTGAATGTGACAAGATGAAAACTGGCCACGTACGTACTTAACGTCTCGTACATCGTCAGAAAACTACATATGTGCCACTTTAGTTTCATAATTTCCGCTGCAACGTCGTTTCACATAGGTGAACATTGAAAAAGTCCAAAGGAATTATATCTCCGTGAATTTATGTACATACCTATGGCAAATATATTATCATAAAAAGTACTCATATCTCGCGGTTAGAAAAAACGTTATGCACTCTAGCGAGATTTTAAACTGTCTTTTTTCATTTCATTTTTGTAAGAACTTATACTTTTTATATGTATATTTATACAAAACGAATATACATAAATTATTCGTAATTTTTGTTTTTAAGCACAACGAAATGTATATCTTTAATTTGATAGTGCAATATATATAGCACGTTTTTAACCTCTTTATGAATATTTATACAAGTACAGATATGCAAATCATAAGATACCGAGTTTAATAAATATTACGATATTAAAAATCTCATTTTTTATTCTTTGTGTCATCTACACCGTACGAGTTACGAAGATGGATATCGGTAATTAAGGATCGCGAGAGTAAAAATAACAAAAGGGAAAAATGTTCGATAGAACTTATCTGTCGAACAAGTTGTTACAGGTCGTGTATTTCCATTTTTTTTTGCACGTCCAGCCAAGAGATCCTAGACGGAGGAGGAAGTTAACAGGATTACTCGACCGGAGAAGAATCGTACTCGAGGAAATGGAGAAACTATTCCGCGGTAGCAGATCCTTAAGATGCGATACTTAGAGCTTAAGACCCCCGGTACAATAGCAAGGACGATTATTTTCGTTCCCGAAGTTTCGCGCGACGAAACTTGCCGTCGCATTGGCAATAATAAGAATTACGCGATGATAGACGAAACAGAACGTGCCATTCGTTTTTCTGCGCTCGCTTTACGTCCAGATTACCGCATCTCTCATATTGTTATGAGCGCGCCATTTCATTGGAATTATTTACGAGCTCGGAGCAATTGCGCCGCGGCTAAGCATAATGGCCCGAATAAGCTCAAACGGCCGCAAACTACAATAAAAGCGCGGGATAAATGACGTCTCGCGTCTCTTTCTTCGTGAAATTTTTGCGCCCTCTCATTCATCTCGTCTGTTTGCTGAACAATTAGCACATCGTTGAGAAGTGCGTATAAATTTGAAGCAGTCTGTCAAATTTGCTAATTCATTCTCGCCTTTTTAATTAACAATTAACACCGTGGTTTTTCTTGAAATGATTATAATGATTTTTTATATGAATAGCTTGATATCGAATTTCTATTCTTCAATTTTAATAAATGTTTATAATTAGAGAATCGAATTAAGCAAAGAGTGCATATATTAGCTATATATTAGTGTTTTTTAAAAAACTTTTTCAATTCACTATTAAATGACGAATCATTTGTTGAAATTAGATGTATACATTTCAACGCTTAACATAGAAAATTTTTCGTCAACATGATATTGCCAACATGACATTCAGAAATAAAAAATATTTTTTCGAAAGTTTTTATTTTTTACTTTTATTGTTTTGAAAGTGATTCATTTTATTTCAATGATAAAATATTGCTTTGATTAAAATGAGAGTAAATAAAATATATAATTTAAGTAATTTTCATAGTTTTTAAAATACTTTTACTTTGCGTCTCATTCGCTTTTTTATTTGTTTCTAAATTTTTTCGCTTCTTTTTATCTTCTCTAAAATTTTCGCAGCACTTGGAGACTCTTTATGACATACTAATGTTGTAAAATCCGACCTGCTATGTAGTAATGGAATGATGAATTTTTAAAAATAAATTTAATCTAATTACAAGAGCGATTACAAAGTAGCGAGAGAAATAGGATAGTTTAGATATGTCAGCTCTTTTTCTGTACGTGTTGCAAATTGATTGTCGATAAGCTCGTGAAACCTCCTACGGAGTTACACAATTCAATTTGTACGACAAAGAGGATAGGAAACAAAAGAAACGGAAACAATTCTGGTCTTAAAGAAAGCTCGTTACAGTGTGGAAAAATAAGCTTCTTCGAACTTCAATCTAATTTCGTGCTCTTTTGGAGCCTTTAATGTTTTACGATGTATACCGAGTACGTGAAAACATTATCAATGAAGAGCTATTACACACAGGATACAGTGATATCAGATATTACGCGGACAATACGAGCCTCTCGAATTACTTCCACGTTCGACTCGACATATGTAATCTCGTCGACATCAATTGTGTGGAAAAAACGTAATACAGGCCGAGTGTAGCCAAGCGAAAGACCGTGACCATGTTCAAGACACATTAATTGAACGATTAGTCTGAACTTGACATCTGGTTCGCTGTTATCCGGCCGGTCTAACGTCCGTGATAATTGCTTAACGAACGATGCATCTCAAGTGCGTTTGTACCCTGCATGCGGCAGCTTGCGCAACTAGTCATTATCACGCAAGGATAGCTTGTAAGCGGTAACCGATAATTAATATCTGGAATGTCGAAGGAAATGACATACGTCGGTCATTATGTGAACATTCAATCTACAAACTGATGTGGGTCATTTGATTTTATCAAAAAACGGCGTCCTTAATTTCAAGGCGTCATTAATTATATCAAATTGATGTAATTGGGATGTAAATGCGTACAAAAATCATAAAAGTTTCAAATAACAAATGTTATACAATTCGTATTAAAATATATGCAAATTATGGTAAAGTGAAAAAGACATACATATTGGTATTTTTTAAAATTGAATTACTTTTCGGACACGTGCACTGGAAAAAAATCTGGTTTCATTAATTGGAATTCTAGTTGGAAATGGACAAATCAGAATTTTCTAGTTTAATCTATTGCAATTCTAGTTAAGATAACCAAAATTCTGATTGATATCCTCAGACTCTTTTGATTCATTTATTTTCAACCAGAAATATTTCTTATTGCGGTATTTATAAATAAAATTTGCAATTATATAAAAATAAATATGTAAAAATAAAGCCTTATTGATCTATCGATTTATCACGCAATAAGGCATCGATTAAGTCATTATTCGACGATCACGAATAATTCGTAACTGTTCATCATGATAACGAATGAGATTAATGACGGTTGGGATATCGGAATAATTCGCTATGATCGAGGGATCGCCGACCAAAATGAAATTATATGTCGACCATCGAGAAGAGCATTATCGAATTTCGATTCGGGTTGACTCCGTCCAATTTATCGTACGAGATGTCAATTAGGCAGCCGATAATTACCATCGAGGTGCATGCGCGGTTCCTCTGGAGTAGGTCAGATCAGAATAGGTGAGGAACGTAATTTACGACTTATTAAAGTAAACGTATACATCGGTACACATATATATAGTTGCTGGTAACTCGAATAGTTACACGTGGCTTTCATACAAATGAGAACTTAAAAACGGATTATCATAAAGTAAAATTATAGAGTACAAAGTTCTCACCTTAGAAACATCCATTAAATAAACTGTAATTTTCATATATTTAACTCGGGTTTCAAGATCGTTTGATTTGATTTTTATTGATTTCTTACGACATAATAAAGTCCTGAATATCATGTATAATTAACAGTAATCGAGTATTCACCTAATATCTAATTAATTTATTTTATTTAAAAATATGCTAATGATTATTAATGCTTATTAGTTGTATTTATTTTAATCTATTTTGTTAATTTTAGGTTTTTTAATTTTTTGTTATTTATTTTTCTTGATATTACAATTTCTTGATATGATAAACAACAATGTTATACTAATTTTACAACTTATAAAATAAAATTATAAATAAAATGTGATACTTTTATATTTTAAAATATTTTAATATTTAGAATATATAATCATAGAGAGAGTATTCTGTGCAGTGTAATTTACCTACCTAGATATGCAAGTGATTACGTAAAACATTGTTGACATAATATTTTATCTTAAATGAAGAATTGCTCAACACGAATGTTTACAATGCAAATCTTTTATGACAACACGAGTGTTTCTCTGACATGAAAAAATGTGTGATGAGGAACAATAAATTTTCCTAGATACGCGTAAATATTTCGACGAGCTTGTCCGCAAACTTTCTTCGTTCTCAATTTAGAAGCTTTTGTGATTCGTAATGCAGGATGTCCACATGAAACTTCATTTCTCGGTCCAAGACCAAGTCTCGGTCAAAGCGTTGCGGGAATGAAGTTGATTTAGTTTTTAACTTGTGACACGCAACTTTGATTTTTCTTATCGTTCACTTTTCGCTCCACTCCGACAAGCTTTTTAATAGAATAAGGAATAGAGCGAATGACATTGTGTCGTAGATTTTTCGTGTAAAGATATTCCGCTGCTGCATAGTTTTAACGTTTCACGATTGCCATTTGTTACGGCAGCTGTTGCAAATGTTACAGCAAAAACTTTAATGAAGTTTTAGCTTGCGCTAAATAATTGTCCAGTTCTTTTAACATACATTTCGATGGTTTTTATGAACGGAAGAAGCAAAAAATGAAAAAATTGAAGTTCTGTCGATTAAACGGAAGTGCAAACGCGAGAAAACCTTGGTGAAAATAAAATCAGACCCGCTCGAACATCTCCCATCGGAACACTTCGTAACTTCATTGCGCATTTGCGGAAACGAAATTGCGTTTCGTCCGTTCGTAGCGAACAATTTCGAGTCTTCTCCCTCTTTTTTTCAGTCAACATGTCCACTGCCGTGCTGAGGCTTTAGGAATTGTCCGCGGATAATTAATTCTGTTCACTGTCTCGTAAATATTCTGGCCGGCTAACTCTCTCCGGCAAAATCTCTCGACGCGAGTAAACTTCGTTACACATTATTGGAAGGAGGGAGAGCGCATGCTGTTAGTTTGTTTTTTCGATGTAACCGTGAGAAATTTGCACTTTTCTGCAACCACATCTAGAACGGACCGAAATTAAAGCGCATTGTTAGTAAGTGATTTAAATCATTCGTATATCACAAACACTATGGAATTTAGATCGAGCGAATCTACGTGAGATTGTAGAACATTTCGAAATAGATCAATATTTGTCGCATCTCACTCTACAGAGAATCCATAAATATCCCAATTAGTCCTCTGCATTTTTTTTCTTTATGGTATTTGTTGAACTTGCATTCACTTAGCATTAAACGCCGACCAGCTGTGCGAGCAGCATAATTTTTCCGTCACGCTCGACAGAATTCGATGAATAAATCGTCGCGGCGCTTATCCATTTTAAATGCTAGTTAATTTCAACTATATTCCTGTTTTCTCCCGTCCTTTTTAAAGAACCTTTCGTTCTGATTCAACTAAGCAGAGAGAAAATACCGAAATATAATCGTGGTTGTATTTCAGAATTAATGATATTATTTTAATTCTGTGTTGGCATTTTCGCAGTTTTGAATTTATTTCATTTTCAACATACTTCATTATCAAGCATTGATTGTACCTCGAAGTAATTAAAAATTAATTTTTAATGACAAATAAAATTATTGTTTGAATTTGCCGTTTAGTGATATTGCAATTTAGCGGCAAATTGCAATTATGAATTTATGTAAATGTTTGATTCGTAAATTGATAATTTCAATCAAATCTTTAAATTAAACATTCATTGATCAATTGTGATCACAATTTGCAAAACTTGATGTGTTCTTAATATTGTATTTTAGTCTCAACGTTATCTTATCGCGATCTTTTTTCGTTGTTTCTTTCGATTTTTCTTCTTTGGTGTATTCCACCTCTGTGAAGTTGGCACCTCATTTTTCAAAAAGTGAAATTTTGGTCAAAGTTCCGAATGTACCCCGAATAACGTTCCGGTTTAAGAAATATCGCGATTTTTCGTTCGTCGAATCGAAAATTTCTAACACTCGAGGGGTGAAAATTTTTTTAAAGTTCTGGCAATTCCGTCGACAGTTCTGGGTAGCATCCCGCGAGTTCTAACGAAAGTTATTAACGCTCGAAGCGTTAGGACCAATGGTTTAAAAGATATCATAATTTTTTGAATATCTGATTCTGTAAAATCTGAGGGACAAAAATTTTTTTTAACATTACGGCAGTTTTGTTGAGAGTTCTGGATAGCACCCCAAGAATTCTATCAAAAGTTATTATCATTTAAGGCGCTAGGTTTAATGGTTTAGAAGATATCGCGATTTTTCGTTCTTCGTTTCGTGAAGTTAGCACCCTAAATTTTTTAATTTTTTTTTTATATTAATTCGTCGAAACTATTCTTAATTTTGGGCAGGAACTCCAGAATTCTTCGGGGTGCATTCGGAACTTTGACCAAAATTTCATTTTTTGAAAAATGAGGTGCCAACTTCACAGAGGTGTGTATTCCGTCTTTTTCAATCATGATTTTTTTTATAAAGCCTAAAACTCTCTTATTATTAAATTATCCAAAAGAATTCTGAATTATCAAAAAATAATTATTAATAATTATTTCTGAATAAATTTATATGTATAAATCGTTTTTTGAAGAATGATTCAAAATTTTGTCGATATAAGACTCAATAAGATTTATTCTGGTCGGCGTTTCGAAATTATGCTTAAGATGATCTAGAATATAAGATTGAATTATGAATAGCATATTAATGATTATAAGTATGTATAATCATTTTTATAATTGTCATTTGTATAATAAATTTGTATAACAATTTATAAAATATTTTTACTGAATTGTTAAAAAATTATGAATTATTCCTAAAAAAATTTTTACATTCAAATTTATTCTGAAACAACGACAGTTATTAAATATTATAATAGTGCGTTTTTTGGAGGATGATTCAGAATTTATTTAACAGTTCAGTAAACGAGCATAATATTAAGATACTAAATTATGATACAAATTCATAAATAACTTTGTATAATTATTATAAAAATAATTATACGCCACATCGTTTTTGTTATTCACATCGTTGCTTTACGTAAAGTTGCTGTTACATAAGCACTTTTGACCTAGTTAAATTAATCTTCGCGAACTGAATGATTTAGCAAGTCTTTTAGGAAGATTTGGCTTCTTGACATATTCCAGTTAGCAATTATCTCGCGATAAATTACGGAATTTACTGAACATTATATTGCACTAACAAGATTTACTCGCCGCACTACGCTCGGACCGCTCGTATTTCATAAACTTTGCTTTCGGAGTTCTCCATTCAACTCAGCTGTATTAATAAGCCGATTCTCGACTTGAGGTATTTGGTAAGAGAGAAATTTTATTTATCACGCGGCACCAACTTCGCAAAATACTTACGAAAATGCAGCCTTTTTGAACTACCTGTGTAATGACGAAGAGTAAATCGTTTTCATTTTTTCATCGTTCCTCTTTTTAAGAGTATTTAATGAACTTAATGGAATAATTAAATATAGTTTGGGAAAATTGAAAATATCGGAGTATATTAATGGTTTTGCTTGCATACTTAATGAACTGTCTCAGTGATTCTCTTTAGGAGAGAAAATCGCTTTTAAATATTTTAATATTTAATGTTATAATACTTGACTTTAACATTTAATGTTAATACTTGATGTTAAATATTAATATCTAAATAGAACCATATTTATGAATACAATACATATAATACCTATATATACATATTATATATATATATATATATATATATATATATATATATATATATATAGTATATATAACATACTTTATTTATTTATAAGTA
>NW_012130068.1:1510237-1513863 GCF_000143395.1 Atta cephalotes | reverse complement strand
TATATATATATATATATATATATATATATATATATATATATATATATATATATGTATATATACATACTATTTTTTATTTGAAAGTTACGAAGAAAATATTTTGTCAGCGAAAAAGTAATTTTTGTCTTGAAAATCCGTTTCTATTTCGGAACCGATCATTTAAACATTTACAGCTTGATCAATTAATGAAAGGTTTTCTTTTCAGAGAAATCCGATTTGACCTTTTATGCGACACATTTTCATTTTACTACTCTTTGGAAAATGGAAGTAGATTGCGTTTACTCTGTACTCTTTTCACACGTGCGTTCATCATATTCCATGCTTCGAAAGACACACGAGTTTTCAAAAACGACTATTGATCATTCGTGTGAATGTGATCGTATTTCCGTAGAACAAATACACGCGTTTTCGTGCAGTAGAACTCACAGCCATCGAACGGAGCTTATCGTCGGATTTCAGCAGATTTTTCAATTTCTCCATTGGAACGCAAACTTTGTTTAGGACGGTTTCATCTTGTTTCACACTAATGAGAAACAGCACTTCGCTGCTTCAATTTATTGTTTGATACAGTTGAAGATATTTCACTCACGGCACATTTTGACCGCAAACGTTTGCGTTTCAATATTCATGAAAATATTAGAGATGTGCGATCTCCGGAACTCTTCACCAAAAATCGATTTTTTATAAAAAGATTATTTCGAATTAGCCTCTTAAAAAAGAAGATTTTTTACAAATCGGATTTACAGATCGGTTTTAATTAGCTCTTTTAGTTAGAAAAATTAATCTTTCTCAACATAGATTTAAAAAGATCTTTTGGAGATCGATACATCCCTAAAAAATATACGTATGTTATTAGTGGATTGATATCTCTTCTCTCTCTCTCTCTCTCCCTCTCCCTTTTCTCTTTTTTCTTTTCCATCAGGGGAAACTACCAGCTACGTGCTCAAGAGTGTATTCTGGCGACTTTCCTGTTTTCTCACCCGATTCAATTACGTTAATCGATCGATTCTCTGCAGTATAGATATGCTGAGACGTGACAGCGACACGAGGTCGCGATAGGCTCGCTATCAAGGAATTTTTCATTTTGCGTGACCTGTTTTTCTCGTCGCGCTCGAAGGTATACGAGGGAATCCCTCTTCTCTCATCGACAATATTAAAAACTCCTTTCAGCACGGGATGAATTCAAATTACACGTTCTCGCTGTAAAGCTCAAACGTACAATAATTATCGCATTGGGCAACTGTGGATACAAATAGTGCATTGCAGAACAGCAATATATAGTAGATTATAGGTATAGCTGTACGTGTCAGTGCATCGTAAACCATAGTATAGGACTAATCATGGCTCGTTTGTAACTAATTATTACGCTGTTTCTATTTCTGTTCTAACGTGAGTAAACACGCGTTAGCATTTTGTTGTTGAGCATGAGAAACGATAATTGCATACGAAGTTATATATTTTCACTGTGTTACGTATTTTCACTGAATCTTCTCTCATTTGGATTAATCGTTCGATTAATTCCAGAATTAATCACATAATTTGAATGTGCGCTGCGCTTCACAATATCCTCTGGGAGAATATCAGGCGCGATTATATTTGGAATATTTGGATATATCGGCGCATCAATTATTTCGTCGTGCAGCGATATTTTATTACCGATTGCGCGAAATCTGAGCGAATCCGACGGGATTTACGAACCACGAGGATGCGTGAAAGGGGAGGGTGAAGAGGACGGATATGGATCAACGCATCTCTTCCAATCTCGGTAATTAATAATTTCAATTAGCTGGAGGTAGCCGCGCCCGATCCGTTGCAGGCCGCCGTCGTATTTCAAGCAGCAAGATCGAACGGCGTAGGGAATACCTGGATTTCAATTAACCGGATTGCTGTCGCGCACCGCCGATTTATTCTGCCGCCGCAGCCCCTTGCCTGCTCGGCGGTTCTGCTCTTCTTTTTCCCGATCGGCTTTCGATTGAGAATCGATAGACACGTCTGTCCTGCTAATGTAAATTCGGGAACGTGCGCTTTTTTGTCGAAGCCCGGAAAAGCGACACGTTCCTTCCTCCCGCTGCTACTTTTTTTTCAATATTTTAATTCTTGATCCTTTCCTTTCTTTCACAAAATCCATTTTGCGAGACAGTATCACGTTTTCGATGCCATTTTTTTTTCAGTTTAAAAGTAATATTTCCATTGTTTAGAAAAAAATCTCCATTGTAACGTTTAATTTAAATTTGTAATTTGAAATTACTTCCTCGACACACCTAGTAAACGCGCGAAATTGTAGTTTCGGTCTATTAGCGCGTGAGCTAAACTCGTTACTCATTACTAACGACATTCAGTAAATTGATATTTAATCGTTAAAAGTTCTGCCATTTCGCGTTTTTTGACCGTTACGAGGAAATAATAACGCGATTCATGTCAACGATAGGTACGCGCGACGGTTGTGCGTTAAAAGCGAAATTTGATTGGATTCGTTAAGCGGCAATTTATATACGTTACTGCAAACGTGATTAATCGCACGGTGCAAACGCGGTCAAAGTCGCGATTGAAACACGAGTATAATATTAGCGTTAACACTTTTCTCGTCACGAAAATTATAGCAGGGATATTCGGGTTTGACGGCGCCACGCGGCTCGGATTTCGTTCTCGGTGGATGTCTTCGTGCTCGCATCTCGACAGCGGGGCGCTTCATTTCGAAGCTGCATGCTTTTGTGTCGGACATGCAGTTTAATTTCGTTGTCGTTGTTATCCGTCAGTGCTTTTGAGCCGTGCCGGGTAAACTATTTTAGGAGGGCTTTGAATCTTATTCTGTCCGGAATACCCCATGCGTCCCAAGTTCCGTCGCGCAATCCTCCAGAAAATTTGCATAACGTTTTTTCATCGTAGTTATCCGCGTTGCTGGCGAATATATTACATTCGCGAAAAATTCATTTTGACGAATACAATATTAATAACGACACAGGCGAGTTACAAAAACACTGCAAAAATAGCAAAAAAAATAGTCTCTTTTGAACCTGGAATTTTTTTCGCATATTGTTTAAATAAAATAATATTCTTTTATTTCATACCCCCATATGAATTCGTCAATTTTTTCCGGCTATATTTTTTTTATTACAATAACAAAGCGATAACGAAACAACGAATATTTCGTACAATATTGATTTGACAAGAGAGCTCACGTTATGATTTTTGATACATAAAATTTGATTATGACATATAAAATTTGTATTCATAAAATTTGATCTTTCATAAATTAAATGCGATAGGAGCTATTTTTCTCGCGCATATATTTTCTATGTACAACGAGTAAAAGGGTAATATTTTGTAAGTAAAAGAAAATAAGGAGTAAAAGGGCCTGTAGATTCTCCTCGAAATGCAAAGTCCCTACAGGATTTTCTCGATCTTTCTCCATCTTTTCCCGTTTATCTCTTCTTCATTTTCCTGTATGTGATACTTCTCGATTTTTCGCGTTTTACGAGGAGTTTAGCTTGAGATGACGAAAAGAAGTTTACTCTCGAAAGAAGTTAATCTAATGCGATATAATTCGATCCATGATAAATCGTGATTTATCCTAGAGCTAGGAGAGAGAGAGAGAGAGAGAGAGAGAGAGAGAGAGAGAGAGAGTA
>NW_012130068.1:1507729-1508615 GCF_000143395.1 Atta cephalotes | reverse complement strand
GAGAGAGAGAGAGAGAGTCATATGAGAATTGTGCGAGTTTGCCGTGAACTACATTAGCACTACTTTCTTCCTTTTCATCGGCAGACATTGCTCGATTAGCGATGAAAATTCACAAGCGAACTTGTGCCACACGATTTGGAAAAGTTTATAATGTCATCTTTTTGTAGAAAACTAAAAAATAAATTGAATTGTGTCTCTTGAATAATATTAACAATGAATTTGAACATCTGAAATTCGCACATTGTTACTTGTAATGATAATGATTCAGAAAAATTATAATTAAAGCGGGCATTATGTTTAAATATTATGATTGCGTTTATTGATATCACTAAATCAAGGTTTACATATTAATTTTAACATATAAATATAAGATAATCGCATTATCTTATATCTCTGTTAACTGCGTTGATTAACTCCTATCACCTTTTATTACAATTTCTTTTTATAAGAGGGATAGTTTTTGATTAGTCCGATATTTTCTGGTAATTTGCATTAGAGTAAAAGCACATATCTTTTCTCACTCGCAAGATTTTGTTAAAACATGAATGACACATTTTTATATTTAATTCTTGATTGGAGGATTTCTAATCAAGATTATAATTTCTCAACTCTCCCACGCATTCAGTTAGATTAAGTAATAGACATGTTTCCATACATTTAATTATTCTGAAAGTTACTCATGGATTCTCTCAATTATGTTCCACGTTCGTTGAAGGCACTCGCGAAATATCATTATTTTCTCTCTACATCGTTCTAAATAGGAAAAATTATTTGGTTCGGTTCATCAAATTTTTATTCTCGTTGGTTATTCACTTCACTGAGTTTTACCGACAAAAAAAGAGAAAATAAAAATTTGCTGCACAATAACGGTTCTCTCTCTCTCTCT
>NW_012130068.1:1473906-1507685 GCF_000143395.1 Atta cephalotes | reverse complement strand
ATTCACTTCACTGAGTTTTACCGTACAAAAAAGAAGAAAATAAAAATTTAGTCTGCACAATAACGGTTCTCTCTCTCTCTCTCTCTCTCTCTCTCTCTCTCTCTTTCTCTCCTTCTCTTTTGCCGAGCATACCATTGGTAGTATTCGTAACGACTGCCGGCGATGCAAAAGGAACGGCAACATAGGTTTTATTTCCCCGCGAGTTTCCTCTCTTTTGAATCCGCGATGCGACCGGACCGTAACGCCAATTACGCGGTCGGTTTCGTCGTCGAACGTCCGTGCATGGTCGCTGGGAAAAATACAACAGTTGTTGATAAACAGACCAGTACTCTGTCGTCGCTCATGCGAGAAATTTTCGCAGTTAGTGAGTTAAATATAACAAACGTGAACGAATGATGCCTACCAGCGGCTGGAAAACGATGCATAGAGAAGAGGAGTAAATACCATTGAGTTTTTATCAGTAACGAGATACTTAATCATGAATTGTCGATTATCGAACCACGACAAAATTTTCGTTGCAAGCAAAAAATCTGTCAAAAAATATATCTTTTTGGATTTGCATGTTAATCAAATGCTGTTAACTGTATAGGGAATGAATCTGTGAATGTGGAGTTTATGGAACTTGTACCACATTTATTCTATAATTTTTATTAATTATGTTATTAATAGTCTTCTTTTTTTAGAAAAGCAAATAAAAATTAATTCTGTGCACAGTTAATGTTGAAAAATGTAAAAGAAAAATGCAGCAAATATATTAGGTGTAAATAAGTTTCCGCAATAAACTTTAGCAATAGTGCTAATAACAATGTAGATAAATTTCCATACCCAATTATTTTTCCATTAGTAAAATTGACCTACCTGCACTTTGAAAGCTATATAACAGTTCGCAGTTAGACAAGTAACTATATTTTTAGTTTAATTGAAAATGAATACTGAAAAAAGTGCATATTCACCATTGTATGTTTCACTATTATATTTTTATTGCGGCAAAACTGCCACTGAATATCAGAATAATTTGTGAGACTTATAGTATTGTGTTGGGAAAATACGTACCAAGATTAATAAAAATTTTAAAAGTCGTAATTTCGATGTGAACTGTAAATCACATTGCGAAGCATTCTTTCACCGAGGCATGCATATTCTAAGTAATTATTCTCATTCCTTTTTTTCTTACTGAAAATAAGAGAAATTCCTACGATTTTAAATCCGCTAATGTGAAATATGTGGTCTCATAGTTAAGAATTAACTTTCTTTCCTATAACAATTTTTATATATTTGTATATATTTAATGTATAGAGGAAAGCCTCCCTATTATGAAATAGGCACCTAATATGAGATAGCAGCGTTTCTACTAAATTAATAGACGTTATCTATTGGTTCCACCATGAATTTATTGCTCTTGGATTGAAAACTGTTTAGTAGAAAATTCATTATTAGATCATGCCTGTCATCGTAAAAAAAGATTTTAGAATTTGGATATCTTTAAGTTTGAGAGGAGTCTTTAAACATTGTTTTGCCTTTAAACGTTGTTTGTTTTTATTATTTACTAAATAAATATTTGGCAATAAATTCTTCATGTATATAGTGATAGAGTAAGGTCTACTAATAGAAAATACTAATAGAAAAATACATGATATATTGAATTGCTTAATTACAGAAGTTAGATTTGATGATCGCAAAAAACCGTAAAGCGTGGAAATCGTAATATGAGATATCCAGAGTTTTTCTAATATGAAATAACTCATGCTCCCATGTCATAGTGAAAATTGTTGCTAAAGTATAAATGTTATTGTACAATAATAAAAAAGGAAAACCGGAATGAACATCGAGTGCCTATTCGCGCTGCTTGATTTCAAATATCTGAAGACGAGTTCTGGGTATAATGTATCGCATACTCATTTTTCGCGCACCTGTTTGTGCTTGTTTGTATTTAAGAAACATTAAATAAAGTTTTTTAGTTACAATACTGATATACTTTGCGTTTTACTTATTGATTTTTCAGGGCATCTCATGATCTCATATTAGGAACACAATTTTTTGACTTTGCGATTTGCTCACTTTTTACATTTCTTTAATTTTCATAAAAAATGAAATTTGAATTAAATTTTATATAACATTATCTTAAAGTTTATTAAATTCCATTTCAAAATGACTTATTATTTTTTTAAATTCTGCCCATAGACTTCTAGCATTTACCCAAAATGAACTCGGTATCTCATAATAGGAGCCTTTCCTCTATATTATAATTTAGAAAAGGTTATATTTGAAGAAGAATGCGCAGTCTTTTGAATAACATAATTTTAATAGAAACAGATTTTGCATGTCTTCTTCCCCTCCCCCCCCCCCTCCCTCTCTCTCTGCCGTACTTGACGATCGAGAGAAAATCACGTGCGCATCACTGGCAGATCCTTCTTACCGAATGCAATCCATGAAATCCATTCGAAAATTATCCGGACTGACCTACGTACAAAGTTCAGATAACGAAATTCCAGCGAACTACGTGCCTTCGCGGTCCGTTTAACATTTCTGTCGGAAATCACTCGAACCTCGAATCACCGCGGAATTTTTATTAACAAAGGTTTTTGCGTTTTTATTCTATTTGGATTTTTAAATATGTCATTGCAGTATTCAACATTTTTGATTATTCTGCATTAATTTCATGAAACCGTAAATGCACCAGTAGTTGAGTGTCGCTACAAATAAGCTTATTCTATATAGTTCTTTTTTATCAAATATTTATTTCTTTGACATGACTTGCGTAATTACGTAATCTAACGCTTATCTCTATATTCATAGCAAATGCCGAAAATACACTGATAACATGCGATAAAATACGAGTTAATTAAAGGGGAATTACAAATGGTGAGCTACATCAGTAATTCTGATGTGATCAATTGCAAATGTTTGTTGATCTATTTTCATGATATACAAATCGTTACTCGATTTGCATGCGTTTTAAATGCAGGCATAATGTTGCGATTAGTTTCCCTTGATATCGTGTTTCTGTTTACGGTTGTATATATTTCTAAAAATATAGTTATTATAACAAATTTAAATCCTATCTTTCACATTTTATCGCTGTTAATTTCAATACTGAATTTAATCGAAATTGGAATATATTGTCCAATGTAGCTGAGTTGTCGTTTGTTGTTTACGAGGTAAACAGATGTTAATTGAGGTGGTTGCATCTTTGACCATCTGTAAATATTGATGTCCATATTGTGCATTTCACAAGTGGTTCTGGATTCATAATTTCCATATAAATATGCAAATGCAAACGTCATAATAATTCATAATTCCCAAAATTTTTACTATTATAATAAATTCTTTTAGTCTCATATACGATTAGTACATCGTTATTTATTATTCAGTCACACAATTTGTTATTCGGTCTATATTTGTTTATACATTTTATTAAAATACAAATTCGGTCTACCAATAAGCGACTGAAAAAAGCATATCTTAATGTTTTATGGTAATGACATGATAGCAGGAATCTATTTATATTTGAATACGATATTTTTGAATGTAGTTACATTCTATTTTTATACTTCGTCGCATTCATTGGCCTTTATTTTCATTTGACATTATTCGAATAAAATGTGACAGATATAAATATTAGGTGTAGTAAAAAGAAATCCATTATTTTTCCATGAAATTGAATGGAAAAATAATTTCTTCTTT
Source organism: Atta cephalotes (assembly GCF_000143395.1). NCBI lineage: Eukaryota > Metazoa > Arthropoda > Insecta > Hymenoptera > Formicidae > Atta > Atta cephalotes. Next base: position 1,504,001 of record NW_012130068.1, on the reverse strand, counting down.
CTACACCTAATACATCTCGCATGATGTGTTTGATAATATTAATCAATTCATATGATAGAATTTTTGTTATTCATAATAAGATTTCATTATTCGTTGGTTAATATTAGATTAATATCAGATACAATAATACAAACTGAAAATAAGTTAAATCGTAATTCGCATGGAAATTCAACTCTGCTTAATACTTAATTGTACTAAGTTTTCGTAATTCGCATAAATTTTCAAGTGAACGTATTTAGGAATCACGCTAGTAATTACGTATTTTGGCTCGATATTTTGAGAGAGTCGGCAAGTTCCACTCGTGTAATGTCATCCGAATTGAAATGCAGTTGCATTTCTATGCGACTGCACGTAGACGTTCTTTAAATGGAGTGCTCGTAAGTGTTGCTGAATTTCCGGCGCGGTATTATTCTCACGCCGGAAACAGCAATTCTTTATCTCCTTATCGTGGCGCGAGCGTATCTCATTCTTCCCGGCTTAATCAAAATTCTCAAGACGTTGCTAAAACTGGCGCTTTAAATAGTCTCCTGCAGAATGGTGAAACGAAATGGATCTCTATTCTCTGTTTCGTAAATTTCGTAAAGTCGTTGGAACGAATCACCATTTTACTGTTTTAAACGCTGAATTGCCTGACTTTACTGTATAATCCTTTGATCATGCAATCCAGCAGAATTCTCGGCAGCGACTTTTGTTTTAGTCTTGAATTTCGAAATAAATCGTATTCTCTTCGTTATACTCAATTATTTTTATAATATTGATCGTGAATCAATCCATAAAAATAATTTACATAATAATTTCATTTTCTCTAACAATATTTTCTAAGAAATAACTGAATATTGTTATATTATTAAATATATATTAAACATTAAGTCAAACAGTAAGGTGTGAATAGCTAAAATCAAGAGATTACGAGAGAAAAGAAGAACTTTATAGTTGTGAAGGACGCGCTACGTTAATTATATCCGAAATGAAAATTAGTTTTCCCGAAACTCATTAATTATTCGTCATGCGGATGCATTCACTATAACTTGTATAGCGATCTGCCATACTACACAAATACACGCGTGAGTTTCATGTGCGCTCACGTAGGCGAGAATTCATCGTCTATGTACAAATGCAATATGGCTTTTGCAATGTGCATATTCCTATCCTTTTCTCCCCTTCCAACCTGTTCCATCGTGTATACGTCGTTGAGCTATGTATCTCGTTTGCCTATGTATTACGTGTCGAAATGTACGCATGGTTCCGAAGGGGTCGCAAACTTTACCTTAATATTACAAGTCCGCCTTACTTTGCGTGACACGTGTCTGTACCCGCCACGGATGTTTCACAGTCGATAAATCATTCTGACATGACTCCCTCATAATTTCTACTGGTGTACATGAATCCTCTGTTTTCCTCTCGAACCGCAGCTCGCATCGCCGTAAGAAGAGATAATCCTTTCGCCAGTAGGTGATTGCTCCTTTTGCACGATTTCCTCTGCGGATGAAAAATAAATGTTACAGCGAACACTTTTTCTCTGAAAAATTCAATAACGTACATAACGCATGTTTTTGACGTTACAAATGTTACAATGTTGTATTGTTATTTTCTTTTTTTGTACGCATTGCGCGATGCTCCACAGTCAGGAATGAGCTCTTCAGCTGATTTGATACTCTCGTGTCGGCATAAATCAATGATATATAGTTGCCTCTTTCTCTGTCTTTCTCTGTCTTTCTCTCTCCCTTTCAAATCCCTCAATCAAAATGTACGTTATTTGTGTGCAATTGAGTTTACTATATATGCACTTCATTAGTTAGCATCATCAATGTCTCATTATAGACAGCTTTTAAAGAATGTATATATATATATATATATATAGAGTTTCTTGCAGCTAGATTGGGCCTATTTTTTACTGCAAATGCGAATATATTTAATTTAATTGAATAAAAAATATATATATGAATGTCCCAATTTCTTTTCACGACGACGATCCTTATCGTTGCATCCTCTTGAAGTGCACTCTTCTGGACGAGAATACTCGATGGAAGTGAAAACTTTTCATATTTCGCTGAAAGGAGCTTTTATTACTTGACGAACCTTTCTCTCATGCGACAAGAAATTCCTGTTTGTCGAACGGATTAACGAAGTCTTCAATGAGATTCCTCCAGTCCGATACTCAATTGTTCTTAGATGATAATGTAATTCTCGAGTTTTGATGGTGTGATTATCTCGTCTGACATAAATTAAACGTCGGAGCGCCATTACTACGAGAAAAATGAGTTCTTGGTATCATCCATTAATCTTTTGATCATTGATGTAAATCGTAAAATAGCTCCCGAACTTTTCTTGTGAATTTTACATTTATGATCTGCATATTATGATTACATAAATATAGTCGACGTCATTTTTATACATCTGCAGGAGGTAAGTTGAATCATAAAATCTCATCAATGTGTGCAGGAATAATTCAATAGAAATTTCCGAATTTTCTGTCCTCTTTTTCGAGCCAGCATTATATACGAAACCGCATTATGAAGCTTTGCGCCACGTACACCAGTAATTAATAACAGGAATGTTCTTTGTGCCCTAATGCGCTTGTTATTTGCATACAGTACGTCATAAACAGGATTTACTAGATCAAACTACTTTATTAATAACTCAAAATAACTGGCTGTCATGTGCTTGTGGCTATTACGCGGCAGTGTGCCACTGCCATGTGTTGTGTACGATTAATGAACAGAATAGTTAATAGAGTAGTTCTATCTCTTTCTCTTTTTCCGGTGATTAACGCCAGTATTATGTTACTTGTGCAGGTACCTTCAAAGATTAATACATGGTCATCATCGACATAGTAATCCGTGATATTCCACCTGCCACTGACATTTACGTGGGGCTTTTGTGTTTGCAACAGATTCAAAACATAATTATTCAAATGTATTTTAATGTAATATACATGTAATTTTTTTTTAATTTAGAATGAAAATTTAACGTGTCAAAATGTTATCGGTATTTATAGGCTTTTATGTTTGCAACGAAAAAGAGATTCGACATATTTAATACTTAAATACATTTCAATGTATAAATACAAACAATCGTCTTTCATTTACAATGAAACGCGTCCAAAGTATTTTTAGTATCAATTATTGTGATGGATGATATATGATTGAATAGACTCGCGAAAATTGAATCAAAAGAGTAATCACAATGAAATACACGTAAGTTTCCAAAAATTTATTCGTTTATCTAAAACAGACAGATGACAGATGTTACTTTCTACAGATTGTTTTTATGTGCTGTGCCATATGCGTCATAAAACATCGCGCGAATCGAGGCGACTGTAACAGTATTCACGAGAACTATTGTAGTCGAGGGGATTTAATGTTGGGACTAGATTGTTTGTATAAGATGAGTATCATGATACCCTGATGACCCATAGAACAACCTTTTTATAGTATAATAGACGCCATAAATAACTCGAAATAACTCAACTCTTGATTTCTTTTTTCCGTTTATCGCCTTTAATTTTGGCTGAATATACGACTGCACGAAGAGCAATATTAGTTTTAATATTAGTTTTTCTCGACATGTGTTTCCCTCGCGTGTTAATTTAAGTATAGTACATAATACGAACACTTGCTAGATATAAACATTAAAAAAACTTCTTACGATTAAACGATGGAAAACCGTAAGATAAGATAAAAGGAGAATAAAAACAGACTCAGATTTTTTTGACGCTGTCATTTATTTTAGATTCGTACTCTAACTTGGGCGAAATAACGAAACTCGTGGTTTTTAGATGAGAGAATACACGCATACAATTATGTAACTTTTTTCTTCTTTTTCTTATTTCTTTGATTGACAACTCGCCGACCTCACGAAGATAAAAAGTAAAATATTCCTTCAACCTTAAAATAATTACAGAAACGTAAAAATACGAAGTTAAAAATAATATTGAAATCAAGGTCACAAATTCACATTCAGCAAAAACTTTTCAAAAATTATCTTCTTATACAGATTATGCAACAATTGTACCGACCAAACTACATCAATTCCGGTCGAGTTGTCAATTTATTTTTTACATGTCTCGTCTGATTAATTCCATGAGCCATAAAAACAACATCGGAGTCTGATACAAACTTTTAACGAGCTTGCTCCGTCTGTCGCGATATACTAATGCATAAAATTGTTCGCAGACCATTATGCTAAAAGGATCGTCGTGTTGAAAAGTCTCGATGAAAAATCGCTAAGCGTTTTCCTCTCAATCCTACATATTGACTGGACACATTGTCGAAAGTTCTAATAAAATCGAAGTCTGATATTGTAATAAATATCGAACATTTCACAAGTCTGACAGAATGAGAATATACGCCTGTCTGTGCATTTTAGATGATAGAAGAAAACACGTTTTAAAAGGAATTAAAATCCTACGAAATAAAAAATAATAAAAGAGAACGTGCGCTTCTGTTAACGGATTAAATGAACTTTGTCAGTTGTTAAATTAAGTTCACCGGTGCAACGTCGACACAACGAGAACACACCCGTCAGATACACTCGGGGTTTTACTGGGGAGGGGGGTCGTCGACATGGTTGCGTACGGGATACGCACAGTTCACGCGCGGGTGCGTAATTGCTAGAGCTGATTAGAACGGGATAATTAATATCCGGCCGAAACCTGCTCGACACGCGCACATTAATCTCGCACAACGTTACACGCCTGCTTTCGCGCGGGACCGAGACACGATCAGTAGCAACAGCAGCAGTAACGGTGGTAACGCAACACATTTGCACGCACACACGCACGCATGCACGCGACTAGATTCGCTTGCATTAAGCAGTGGAAATTCGTCAGGTCGCTCATTAGCATAATTCATGAGAATCTGAGCCTATCCGAGCGCAAATTTGCGCCCTCGGCGCCAAGACTCGAGAGGGCAATGTTGCCTTATCAGCCTGCGACCTTTCACCTTCCATCTCTATCTCTGATGCCTTTCGACGGATTATGCAAATACGCGGCCGATCCTCTTACTGTCTCCCAAAATAACTTACGCTCGTATAAAATTGATTATCGTTCCGTTCGTCGATGATGTTGCTTTGTAATCCACCGCCGTCAGCAGAGTAACAATCCAAGTCCTTCGTCTTAAAGTATAAGCCGATCTTCAGATAAGTGTCACCGTGATTCGTAAGGAAGAAAGTATTTAACTATTGAGATCTCGAATGTAAGAAAAATATTGATAACTATTTCATTTTTTTTAATTAATTAGTTTGGAATAATAATAATACTCTTGTGGTATCTTGAGTCAAATAATTTTTTAAATTAAATTGTCAAAAAAATTATGTAATGTCTTTAGCGATTTTTGGAAAAAATAAAATCCTTGCTACATTTTATCTCGATCACACGGAATTCGATCGTCCAGCAATGTTATCAATAAAATAGCCGCGTAGTAACTTAGACTATATTTCAGCAAGAGTAACGCTTTTTTGGCTCTCGCCTTGCGACTAGTCTGTAATTTTGCACTGCGATCGTAACTTCGAATTAGCGAGTAACAGAGAGAAACGACGAGCAGTATTGAAGGTAAATGCGTTCAAGGTAGTGCAGATGTTGCAGCAGTGTCGCGAAAAACGTGTCTAAAAATGTATCATATAAAAATTCATGAAATGCATACCGATATTGCTGCACAGAATTCGATAAATAAATATTTTTCATAATTTAATTATTTTCAATTTTTGTTTAAATTTATAAGTTATTTTATACGATCAACGCGATGCTATAAATGCTTTAAAGCTATGATTGACAATTCGTAAAATTCATTCTTCTGATTGGTCAATCTAATGTTTCAAAGTATTTGTAATAAAACTTTGATTATACCTTATGGTATATTGTCAGATCATAAATTAATCAATGAATGTAATTACGAATGTAATTTGGTTGTGTTTCCGATGCGACATACGTGATTTTAGTCGACGACAATTGAGAAGAGAAATGAACAGCTTTCTCTTTCTCTATCTTTTTATCTCTCTCTCTCTCTCTCTCTCTCTCTCTCTATTTATAAGGAGGAAGCGAGTTGGTAATGTATCGAAACTCTTGATTTATTATGATTGGTTTTTAAGAAAACTTTCTTTACAAGCAGGAAAACTTTAGATAATTAAAATAATGATACGTATGTGATTAATGACTCTTATCTCGAAATGAAGTATATCGAAGTATAAACGAAATTTCTTCTAAATGAAAGATGATATTAAAAAAGAAACGTGAGGGTTCGGCATTATTAGTTTGTGTCTTTCATTTTTTAGCACGAGCGCCGGCATGCACAATGTTTATCGACAAAAATGTCACATTATCTTTCATGCGATCACACGAAAGTGCAGTAACGATCGACACAGCAGTTACCAATGACTCGTCGTGTGTCGGCGTGATACATTACGTGAAAGACAACGCCGGTTATCTGGCAGCATTTCCTCGTTCGCCGCGCTTTACGAGCTATAAAAATGCACGACAGGTCGATCGTGACTCATTCTCTTATCTCTCTGTCTCTACCGCGTATCTTGCCTTAAATATTTTATCTCAATCTTCCGATTGTTTCTACAAGAGGGAATTCAGTACAAGTGGCTTGATTATTTTTGCAAACGGAATAATACAATAAAAAATATGTTCTTTCGACATAGGATATTGGCAGATATTGTTCAGTAACTTTGAAGCTGCAAAAAATAGAAATAAATGAAATATAGAATATTTTTATAAATTTTTTTATGTATGTAATAATTTTAACATTCTGATCATCTGTATAATTTTTTCCAATTTAATTTTTTATTGTTATTGACTGAATTATTATTATAATTTATTATAATTTTTATTTTCATAATAATAATAAGGTACAAAAAATTGTCGTATCATCGATGATATTTTTGGTGCACAAGCACTTTCGTAATATAAATGTAAATGAATGCAATTGTCTGCATGAGGCGGTTTCTACTACTACCGGCAAGGCGGCAAACAAATTTCATTAATTACGCTGGAAATGGCAAATGCTCCGGACGAGATGGTGCGAAGGACACTACACAGCATGCTATACAGCATCGTCGACTTATGTTGGCTCTTTCACGATAGGTGTCTTCCTTGAGAACGTTAAATGTTGCGACGCCGTCCAAAATTCAAAATGGAGAACTGCAAATCCTGGATGACACTTATCATTACTCTACGCAAATTGCTGCCTGCGATCTGTCTCCCTGACAACTCTCGGAATCGCGCCTAAATTACCGGATAATTAAGGACAGCAGTGAGAGTAATCCGTTTTACGCAAGTGCGAGCAATTGATGCGTCGCGACGAGGATACGATTGGGAGTTTGATGAGCCATGAAACTGAGGAGACATGATATATGAGAACTAGAATAAATATAGTAGATACGACAAAAACAAATTTCAATAAAATTTTATGTGAATTGATGAAGCTATAGATATTTAATTTAAAATCACTTTTTAGCTTTACGGACGTTAATTTGTCGTTTAACAATCGATATTGTTTAAAAGGTAATTGCAGATTAATTCCACGTGTATCAATATATATATATATATATATATATATATATATATATTCATATTTATTGAACAACCTAAAAACTTATAATAAAATCTACGATTCAAGCATAATGTTATACGCTTCTTGTTTTTTCTTAAACGTATTAGTTTGCATTAAAAATGTTGCGTTATTTAAATAGTTCTAGATGTGAGATATAAGTATAGTCTAGTAAATCGAGCTAGATGCCGGATTTTCGATAAAATAGCTAGGAAAAGAAGAATATAGATTCCCAAAGAAATTTGAATACGATAGCACTCCAAGTAGTAGAATCACTTCGCTTGTTTTAATCTGAACTCTTCACATTGGAGTAAATCGGATAGGAATGTTAACGGGCTAGTTAGCATTAGATGGAGAGAGGAAGGGAGAGGAGGGAGAAGGTTCCATGGCGTCATCTTTTGTGGCGTGGCGACGTGAAGGAGGTGCCTTTTCCATATTCCTTTGGAAGTTGCTGAAGCGAGCTCGGCTTCTCAAGGAATCTCTGATAAAAGCATATCCTTGCCAAGTGTAGAAAGATACGCTTAAAGGTTGCCGCGGTATGGAAATGCGGAAATCGATTTATACCAAGTAAAGAAGGTCGAAATCGTTAGGTGCAGTCGGGAAAGCGCGGATGTCCTCGATCTCGTGAGATCACCTCATAGAAGGTATCCCTGAATGGTTCGTCGAGTGAATCGGATCGTTTCATAGAATTTGTTCGTTAAAAGCGCCCGAGTGCGATACGAATCCATTGGTCCACCGTTCAATTTCAGACTATCGATTCCATAATCAAACTTCTTACGTTTCCAAGCTTCTAGAAAGACAGCTTCAAGGAGACTTTTATGTGGACAAATATGCAAATGTCGCTAGGAAGTTTATCTAAAATTTCATATTTCAAGAAAAGGTAGAATATACCATCCTGTCACAATCAATCCTGAGATATATTTCTTCACTAATGTAATGAAATATTTTCTCTGAATTAACTTTTCTATGAAGATTGAACGCATGAAGGATGAAATACGATAAAGTCGACATAAGTCAAAAGTGAAATAAGTTTTCGGTCTCTATTGCAAGTAATTAGAATAATAGTTTATCAAAACATGATTGATTCTTTATTTATTTATACATATATTCTCACATATACGTTTGTACAGTCAAACTAAACGAAACAATGTATTATAATGAAAATCGAAGAATTGTATGACTTGATTATCTTATAAAATACAAACAGATATTATAGAGTAAGACTTTTTAACGTATAATCAATGATTTAAGAGAAGATTTTTAATTCGCTCGTTTGAAAAATCATAATGGTCTCTCACTAAATTATCAACTATAAAATTGTGCACTCGAACTGTCTGCAATAAATATTGCGAATAACGACCGTTGGAGTAAAATCGAAGGGATTGAAAGGCTGAGAACGTGTGGGAATGGGTGGGTTCATGAAACTGATATCGGAAAAGCGTCAAAATACGGGTGCTCGATACAGTTTTACCAGGAAGCTATGATATAAAACGCAGTTGTTCCGTACTTTGCTCGCGTAGATGTAAAAATATTTCTCTTACGCAATGTTCTACTCTTATAGAAGAGCTTCGAAAAAATTATGATTCTTCTGCTGCTTGTTGTTATTTTTTAACTTTTCGAATCTATGCAATTTTCCAGATTTGTAATTGAAAGATTGCTTTTTTTTACAGATCAATAATTTGATCCGTAAATTGATGATTTTTATTTACACAGAAACCAATTTTGTAAATAAAAATTGTATCTTCATAATCACTATTATATATTTTTATCTAGATATGTGATTATTTTATCTAATTTTTTTTCAATTATATTTGGATTGAATTGGCAGTAATTTCTTATCTCTCGAAAAATTTTTTTTTATGCATTTTGCGAAAGTTGTTAAGCAAAAATTGTTAAGCAAAAAAATTATTTGCTCATTATATTTTGTGTTCGCATTACTTTGAAGGCAGCAGATATTCATATCAAATAAGCAAGGTAGCATAGGAATGATTAAAAAAATTAAAGAAGCACGCCAAGGAGGAATCGTTTCTTTGCTGATAGTTTCGTAAATTTGCGCTACGGAAAATTTTTTGAGAGATGAAAAGCTTGCAGTCATCAATTTGATCGGTCCGAAAAGAGGGAAAGGCTGCAAATAAAAGAGTCGCGTCTCAAGATAAGGATATGTAATAAAAGTGCAGCGGCGCGTCAACGATCGTGAAAGCGCCGTATCGTTTTAAGATGTAACACGAGCAAAGTTGTGGAAGTTCAGTAGAATTCTTTCGGTCTTTGTATCCGCGTTTCGCGTTTATTGCGCTCGCCCAACCGCGACATATAATAACTAGCACAAAAGACTCTCGTCTGCTTGAAACATTTTTATGACCACGATCGTTTTACGTACGTTTCGTTCGTCTTGAACGGCAAATATGTGAATAGTATAACTAGTTTTTCATCATAATATCATATACATGATTTAATACATGCTGTTTCTTTTAAAACTAATACAATATCTCAATTTTTATAACATTTAAATAATCTCTCTACACTGAAAAAAAAAATGGTTGCAATTATCATAATTTAACTATAATTTAGTCATTTTTTTTTAGATAACTTCTTTTCTGGATAATTTTATATTTTAATCATGCAAATATATTCAATTGTGCTGTTAATAATAATTACATATACGAGTACCGGATTGAAAAATTTTTAGTTTTTTTTTATCACATTTTTTAGTTGCTGTTACTATATAAATAGTAAGTGAATTTAAGAAAATAGTTACATTCAATATAATTGCGATTACATTTACGGAATAAAAATGTATTTTATTTATCTTTTATATCTTATTAAATTAATATGTGAAATTATCTAATTTACGGTACAATTTTTTCATATTTGAACTATACGATTATTACTAATATTATAGTAATAATAATCATAAAAATGGAGCTTTTTACCACAATTATTTTACTATATAATTATAATCACAAATATCAATCACTTTTCTCATAGTGGATCATATCTTGCTTCTAAAGGTGCATTTGAAGAGATTATTAGTTTTATGTCTAATCAATTACGAAGACAGAATTATTTGTGTCATTCTATTCATCGTTTATTAGGCATAAATCATGGATAGAATAACACAAAATAGATAAATCTTCTCGAACGCATCTTAAAAAAAGAATGAAATGTCTCTTTCAAAAATTATTTTTAACCATCTGCCACGAGAATTATCATCTACTCTTATCAAATGAAATAAGACAAGAATATCGAGAATCAAGCCAATTACGATGTATTCTTGGAAAAGTTCTAACGAGATAAACGCGCTATACTTGCTTTTCATTAATTAGAAGCACTATGGGACGACGCGAAGAGAAAGGCTCCATTTCCGAGGAGAAAGAAGAAACTTTTCGCCGGTACTTTTTTCTGCTCCGTTTTTGCACCTAGTCGGCGGCATAAATTCGAGCGTACGATACTTAAGGAACTTTTCGGGAGATGAAATATCGTTCGCCATCCCGTCCCGGTTTACTCGTGCGGAAACTCACGAGTGTGACGTCGATATGTGAGAGACCGCATGGAACGGAGAGAGAGAGAAAAAAAGAAAAAGAGAACCACAAATACAAGCATGAAGTAGGAAATGAAAAAAATTTTTTTACCTCATGTGCGACTTCTATACATCGTGGAAATTGGTCGTGGAAATTGGTTTATGTGTTCCTTAAACACATAATAAATTTGCTGGATTTTTAAATCTCAATTACGCGTTTTAATCAGTCGATTAAAGTTGTTCTTTCGGTACTAGCCTTTCAGACTACAGCAAATACTCCGCGAATTGCGGACTTGCGCGTAATTTGCGTATTTGCGCGTAACGATATTATCATCGCGGAAATGGAATGCGTATGCTGACCATGTTCAGCAAATAAAAGGATAATCCCGGATGACGTAGTAAGTAATAACACCGGCTCGCAGTATCCGTTCATTTGTCTGCACCCCTTGAACCGAACAAAGTTTGTCCAATGAAGGAACTTCAATAATACTTCGTTTATTCTAGATATTTGTTACGGTTACTCCTTGATCAGACGAATATCTGAATAAATTGCCCTCGTGAGTCAGCGAATTTGCGAATGCTTGGTGGATGGAAACTCGTACATTATGAAAATTCGGTGTATTAAATATATTTGTCGTTCCTATATTGCCGCTCTGTGTAACAACTATCCCGCACGACAAACTGCAATGAAAATTACGAGTTGCGCCATAATTAGTATTCCCGAGCGTGTATAAAACCGACGTGAAGTCTAATTAATCGGTAATTTTATTGTTGCGTGAAAATCATAAATTTAGTTTGACGAATACAAAAGAGACAGTGCGAAGCGTTTAACTGTTTCTATCTGCCATTGAACTACTCGCTATATATTTTTTGCTTACAATTGTTATAATCTCGTATAAATGTCGCTGTTGACAAAATAGCTGGTTCGTAATTGTTTTTAATTACTTTAATTACTTTAATTTATAAAAGATATATTTTCTGAAATTTTTTATTATTTTTATTGCATTTAGTTTTATGTAAATGTTTACATCAATCAATTTATTTTCTTCCTTCATCTCTTTTTTTAAAAATATATATATATATATATATATATATATATATATATATACACACATACATTAATTAATTATATATATATATATATATATATAATAATAAATAATAAGAAATTAATTTTTGACAGTTTTACCTAACTTTTTAATCTGATAGCTATAAGTTTTCTTCTAAGATCTGCCTTACCATTCACATTTTCATCCTCTTGCACGATCTAAATTTTTTTCTCCAATAGAATTTTTTTTTTACTAATAGAAAAAAATTTGGTGAAGTCGTTCACGCTTTTGCTAGCTCATGGCAAAAGAAAAGTCATTCCCAGTTGAAAAATCTGAACGATTGCATCGACCATTACCACTTCGACATTCGCAACGTATAACGACCATTCGCACGCCTCGAATGAATGGAGATTTAATGTAATCGTGATTTAAACTCCACTCCGACATTAATATGTATATTTCTAGCGGAACATTTATTTTCGCGGCGCGCTCGGCTTCGTCCGACGCCTGCATACGTGCATTAAAAAACAATTTCTTTTTTTTAATTGTTAAAGTTTGTTGGCTTGCCCGATTTGTCGGCTTTCTTCGCAAAAATATAGCGGAAAAATCAAGATATCATAGATTAAATCGATATTCGCATCATTATCGCGTATGGAAAAAGAATAAGCGCGAGATCGATAATTTATTATGTAATTAATTATAATGCTCGTTTGAAAACCTGTCTATACAAGTATTCGTCGTTTACTTGCATACGATAATACGCAGTGATTTGCAAGTTATTAGTGCTCAACGGCCGTCATAACGTGTTTATTATTTACAATCGGGTAAGTGGTTAATGATGCGTGGCGTTATCTCACGATGACGAGAGCGTTTAAGCGAACTCTACTGTCCTTCCAACTTTTTACTCTGCGTTAGCAGATTTATATGTAATTATTACTATATATGAAATTATTAAATTATTTACTCTTAAATTCCTACAATTATCATCTAAACGAAAAGATTAATTAAAAGTTAACATTACAGCGATTTTATATACGTTTATTATATACGTGTAATCTCAAAAAAATTCATTTTAATATTTTGTTCTCCGTTTAGGATTTATTTTTACAATTTTTGTGTGTTAACCAAAGGAATCTAAATACTAATGGGGAAAAGATAGTTTTAATAAAAATCTAAAAATTATGAGCTAGATATAGATCTAAAATAATTTTGTTAGACCATCAAAATAAGTATATAGGACACTCGAATTAATTGCTAGAGTCAAAGTTGTTTACAGCACTGTTCAGTACGCTCGATATTTCTGTTATTATTTTGATGATCCAAAAATTATTTTCTGTATTTAGCTAAATTTGTAGAAACTTCAACAAAGCCATTCTTTCCATGTGCCTTTTTATTCTCTAGAAGGAATCGTTCTGCTCGAATAGATCTTAAATGAAAGAGGAAAATATGTTTGCAATGATAAAAATGAGATGGACGTGTGGGAGGCGTGGAAATTTCGCGTGCGGAATATGGATGGCTGCACGTCGAAACGAATCGTATCGATGTACTAAATGCGAAGTCGATATCCACAGTCGAGTCGTGAAATGAAAGGGGGATAGAAAAGTGGAAAGCGCTATCATATTTCCGATGGGGCATCTGAGACTTTTTCGCATAAACCGCGAACGCTGCGACCCTTTGCCTCACCCTTTCCCGTTTATTTCTCTCCGTTTTTCACCCGCTTTTCCACCCCGCGTGATACTCCTGCGATATCTTTGCGGCTGATATACTAGGACATTACCATCGCGCGCCCCTACGGCAAGCGAAATGCCGTTTTCTCGACTGAGCGAGCATTTTACAGGTTCTATTATCAACTCCCTTTGGGTGAAGATAAAGTCGATTTTCCTATAGCAATCTTTTTAGAGAGAAATAAAAATTATCTGTTGAATAGCTGTATACGCGAATATTATTCAATGAATCAAATCTAATGCAGAGCATTTTTTGTTTTTACAAATTTAGTATCTACGTCTGCGAATTCATTGATTCGCAAGGATGATTTTACTGGGATTGTGATCAAAAGAACACGCAATTGCAATTCAGCACCTTAGTTAATACTTAATCTTTAGAGGGCAGAGATTTATTTTTAAAACAGGTTTTCTTAGTAAGATTTGTTATAATTCATATTTCATTGCGTTTTAAAATATGACATTGTTTTATCGTCTACAGTAGTTTTCTTGTAAAATACTCCACTTATACTTGAACTGTTTGATATTATATTACTGCGAGAAGAATGTAATAATAAAAAGTAAAGTGTAAACTGGGGTACTTTGTATTAATTTTTTAATAAGACTTTTGACATTCAATTTATATAGTTTTTGCGTGTGAAATAAACAATCCATTTATCGTGAAATTGGGTCACTAATATTATACAAAAGTCAAAATTTTCTCTCTAAAATCTCTAGAGTGGAATCTAACTCTAAAGAATGAAATCTCGCGCTTAAAAATTAACAATTGAACCATTCTTTTTCAACACTGACTCAATTGTTGTACTTTTTGTCACTCTTTAGAATTGGATTCCATTCCAAAGATTTGAGAAAGATAAAAACTGCATAAACACTCATTGTCGGAAAAATCTCTTCTCATACGTTGTCCTTATTCCCAACGTACAAATTAATACTCAGGGCAAAAGAAACGTTGTGCAACGGGCAAATGATAGCACGGACGCGATTGTAGCAAGACGTGCGTCGCTTATGAAGAGCCTCACTTCCGGCCTCACTATCTTTTCTCCCGCGGGAAAAGATTCGGCCATTGGAGGAAACGATTTGTCTCGCGGCGCGCGACAACCTCCCACATTCCGTGATTCGAATGCGGAGCGACGTCGCAAAACACCCCGAAGAAATTCCGTCGCGGGAGATAATCTGCTTAGGAATTCAAGCAGAATTTGTTTCGTCTCGACGCAAGGCTGCGCCCGACCTCCGTCGTCTCCGTCACCCGATAGATCACGGTCGAGCAATATACCTACCATCCGTGAATTAACTGCGACAACCATCGCGAATGTCTGTGTATGTTACAGGCGTCCTTGTTCGGAGTGCATGTTCTTGCATGTTCGCCATTTTCATTAATCTTTAAGTGCATGATGTTATTGCATTTGACGCGTTTTCTCAAAATTAAATTACTGCGTTAAATTACATTACACAGGTGTAGAACTTTTGCATAAGATGAAAATTGCAATAGTGCCTCTTAGAGAATGGATTAAAAATCGATATTATATTGAAAACAAGTGCACGTCCCGCAACTTTTTCGACGTTCGATACTAAAGGATCAGCATACCAGAGTGTTTGTCGTGCAACTCTGTCATTTTTCGAGCGCGAAAAGGTATTAGTAAATTATATTTAATTCAGAATTGTGTAAATATCGAATTATTTTGCTTCCTGTATGTTTGCCTTTTTATCGGAAAAGTGTTTTCAGCCGTAATACACTCTGACGTACACTGCCATTTTTTTAATAAGATAACCGTTTGAAACGTTCCATAAAATTGATTCATTCAATTATCTTTTGCATTCTGCATTAAAATAACGTTTTAAAAAATAGAGAGTGGCATCTCACTCTTCTTTTGTGGACCGACGATCTCTTTTATTTTATAAACTGCTGATTGCTATCAATTTTTATGAAATTTGATCTTTAGGATGATTTGATGATACTTTATACGAATCTGAGGTCAAAAATAAAAAAAAATCTGAACCATATTCAAGAATCATATTCAGCGATTCCAAAAACATTTAGAAAGCAAAATTTTTATAAGTTACTTTGTCAAAAAGCTCTGGTCCTCAAAGAGTTATAATGTATTTATATCAATATTAATCACAAAGCAGCAAGTTGCTAATTAACCATATATCAGTTAAAAATATCTTTACAAATTATTATGATTTTACGTGATGTAAAATACCAATGAATTGCGAGAAATATATCTTGAGGGATAATAAACATCATTCTCAGGGAAAGACATGCAAAAGTGAAGGCAGACGGATAAGTAAATGCCGAGGTCTGAGAAATGCATGAGTAGAAAAGCGAGGATATCTGGCCGGTTTTTATCATCGCGCGTTACACTGTTCTCTAACGATCTCCTCATTCTTTTCGGAGAGAGGAAGGAGACGAGCAGGAACAAACGAACGTCGAAAAAGTTGCGGAACGTGCCGATGTAGCCACCGACCGTGTCACTGTACCTGGAAAACCTCAATTACGCGACAGTCATTAAAGCGTTGTCCTCCGCACTTGCTCGTGGTTGAGAAGACGAGGAAGAAAGGAAGTTGTCGGAAGCCAACGAAAGGCCACGGTGCAGAGAGGACATCCTTCAAGATTCCAAGTGAAGGAAGAGAATTCTGGCGGAAGAATTTACGGTGCTTTCCGCGAGACGAGGCGGATGGCTCTTTTTTTTCTACATCTCTCTCTTTGTCCCTCCCTCCTTTCCTATCTCTCTGTCATTCTCTCTCTCTCTCTCTCTCTCTCTCTCTCTCTCTCTCTCTCTTTCTCACTGCTTTTTTCCTCGATCGTGAGTAACCTCGACGACGTTAGGCGATATAAGCTAATGAAGTGTCTCGAGTGAAAGAGGTCAGCGGTTCCTTTAAAGATTACCTCTGCTGCTTGCAGAAATAATCGACGCGACGAGCTACCGGGTGGTATTCATTGTAGACTTGATTCACCCTAGAACATTTAAAGTGCTCAACGACGAGGATTCGTCGGTCACAGCTATCGTCGAGAGACTCACGTAATTGTTGCACGCGAATGAGATCGATAGTCTGGCGTTATTGAATTTGCGCGCAGTGTGCTATTAATGACGAAAGGCGGCCTTTGCGAACGGGAATCTTTAGCTTCGCCATCTCAGAACGAGATGTTCTAAGCTCTATCTTAATTAACGCGGCGACAAAGCATTCCAATTTAAAAGATATCCGCGCATGATGAAGATACGCGACTGCCAATTATTCAGGCATTACTGATCCTAGCTGACATCTTGCTAATTGAAAGCCAATTACTCGTGGATTATGAAGTCTTGTGCTACTATTTTCAGGTTAGGAGTTATCGGTATGCAATGTAAAAAGATTTCTCTATTAGTATTAATTTTCTTATTTCTTTCCATTGCAATTGTTTCATTATTTTTATTATAATGTTACTATTGATTTTATTATTCTAATAAGTTATCTTTTTATTTTGTTTAGCTACCTATTGATTTTTTATTTGTTCTAGGAAATTCAATGTAGAAATAGAATATCTTGTGTAGTGATGACAATATATTTATTGGATTTCAGTTGGAAATGAATATTTTGTACAGTGATGCTTTGTACTTATTAGGTTTCAGTCAACTTCGGTCATATTCCGTAATATATGAAATGGCAATGCGTTACCTGAATTATAAAGTGTACTATATATGAAGAGTCTAGTATGACTGTTGGTTTGTCGTTGGAAGCAGTAATAGCGTGCAACTTTTCAGTAAAATTTGTAATTTTACGAAAACGTACGAAGCCGCATATCATTTTTGCAAAATGAATATGAAATATGATATTGATTACGGTTGAAACATAATGAAATATATAGATATTGATTAGAGGAGGAATAATTGATATTCGCACCGCACCATGCAAAATCATATTTGTTTATTCGGCGCATTAATATTCTCCATCGTCTGAAACAGCAACATTTGAAAATTATTTTCATCATACGTGATATTTATTGAAATTATTATTAATTAAAGCTTATCATTTGAAAAAACGTGTAATTTATCTGTATAAATTTTAATACACATATGTAGATTTTAATATACTACAATTAAAATACTAATTATTTCAGCGTATCCAGCATTTTTCGCTTTGTTTATTATACTAAGCAATTGATTGATTTAATTGACATTAAAAAAATTTTTCGTTTTACGTTTTCGAATCGATAAATTAAATGTTGCACCAATTACGCTTGCCACGGAAAAGAATTTAAACGTCATGCTAAAATAGCCTTGATGGATGCTTAATTAACGTTGTGAAAATGTTTGACACATTTTGCAAGCCGGACTGATTCGTGAATAGATATCGTAGACACGAACATGAATGATTAATTATCATCAAGATTATCTTTGAAAATAGTGTCCAATGCTTCTAATTGACATTTTGTTCTGAAAGTGCAGCCGACAATTGCGAACAGCATGACACGCACATCCATATGTCTCATAGAAATGTAAAACGTACGATAATTTTTATTACACATATTTCCGTAGGCGAACACGCGCGTTATCCATCCACTTTAAAGTAACATGCGCTTGTAACGTTGTGTACAGTCATGTCACTATTGTCATGTAGCTTGAAACGCGATAAAATCCCGCGTATTAAATAGCAAGTATAATTTTGCATTCATTTTCCACAATGACGGTTAAGTTGATATAAAATAAAATAAGGACAAAGGGGAAATAAGGGACTTTTAGAAAAAGACTTTGAAATATTTATATCTTTAGTTTCCTCTCCGGAAGAGAAAATCCAGAATATATTGAGCCACAAAGTATAGCGATATCTCGGGTCGATAGTCGCATCCGAAGTGCTGACTCAAAGACTGCACCGTGCGATCGTCGCGTAGACAATGAGAGTTCTTACTTTACTGATTTACGCCGTGCGTTGCAGCTAGGACATTGCTGTTTCGTTAGTATTGACTCGGAGCGCATCGAGGTGTTGTCGGGGTTAACGAACGACAGACAAATAAATGGCTCTCGTACGAAAACATCGACCAGGACAAAAGGGAACTGACAGGAACGAGAGAGGTAAAAGCGAGTCGAAGTGGGATGTGTCGAGAGGGTCGAGAGAAAAACAGTGGGTGCAAAAGGAGGTAGAAACGGAAAAGTAAGGAGTGTGCAACGGGCGCGCGTGCACGTGGCGTAGAAAAATGTGTGCTGCGCGAGAAAAGTTTGTCGGCAGTAAGCAGCTTTGGTGAATTCCTTCTGGATATCCCAGTTAAAGTGCGCTGCTTTGAAACTGCACGCTCGTTGGTACGCAGAGTTCTTCACTTTTGGATCGTCGTTCGTTATATTGTCTTCCTTTTCGACTCGCGAAAATTGTTCGACCGCGACTTTGTGTCGCAGATTGTCCACGGATTTTTATGTATTAATTTTCATATACTTTTTTTTTACAATTGATAATCAAATTATTCCTATATGCTAAGCATTTCATTAAATTTTCCTTTTCTGATATCATTATTATAAATTATTTCAAATCTATTCTTTTTTGTTGCTAAGTTCAGAGTTATACCTGTTGATTTATAACAGTGTTTAAGTCCGAGATTTTGTTCCGCGTAATGACGTTTCTGAGACTCAACCAACAACAGCTAGAATTCCTCTTACAAGAACGTTGTGGTAAACAATGCTGACTTTCTAAGAGGTCTTTAGTTGCACCTCACTGGTCCTCCAATTCCTTGACACTTTAGTATTATGCAAAGATGTGTCGACATCTCTTAAGTAATGAATAAGGTCTTTGAATAATTGTTGCCATGTTTGAATTACGTGATAATTTTTCTAAATGTATTAGAAATCATCTCTTAGAAATGCATTTTGTTATCGGGCTACTTATGTGTTTAGACGTATACTTACGAGAAAATAATATGTATTAAATTAATATATTTTCTAAATAGAACGTTTTTAATATTTTTATCTTATAGGAATAACTTCATTACAATTTGCTTTATAAACATGTTTTTCCATTTACCTTTTCTATGACACTTTTGATTATCGATGCTATTTCGGACTGTCTTTTTTTTATCCAAATATTTCCTTAAATGTCTATAATAAATATTTTAACTCATTTTATACTTTTTTTATTTTGCAAAAGGACTTACAAATTGCTGACATGCGAAAGTATTTTCTATAAAGTTCTGTTTTCATATCTACGTATCGTCCATCGGAACAACGCAACTGCCATATGATAGCTATTGTATTTCCTCTATTTCCAACCGATATTCTTTCGATGCGAGACTTTCGAGTGAGAAATATAGCAAGAAAGTTGAGATAGAAATTCACTCTTTCTCCTGCGAAATACTTTCTTTCTCATTTCTCTACTTTTCCTAACGGTGAACTGGATATTCTCTCATCCTTGTATCAACTGCAATTTTCCCAAGATATTTTGATATTGAACTGCTATTTTCATATGCTATAAGTATCGAATAAATTTTAAGATATAGATTTTAAGATTTTATGATACAAACTAAATATCGAATAAATAACTTTTGTAGTACAAGCTTAGTTTGATAAATGACGCTTTACGATCATTTTATGTAAATTGATGTAAAGCTTTAAGGCACAGTCACAATTTAACCGAAGTTCAATTTATTTGTCATCTCTTTCTAATTCTAGAATTGGAAAAAGATAAGGAATAAGTTAAAACTCACTTAAACGTTAACCGTAAGTTATGAAACGGGCCTAAATCATTATTTCGTATATCTCCATAAGACATAAACGGTATATATGCAATATATATTGAATATGATGCGGTCCATTTAATACAGTACTATTAATTGCAGTGAGTGTGCAAGCTGCCTGTGAGAGTCGGCACAAATTATCAATTACAAATGCTATTTTAGCATCACATGCGCGGTCATTTATGCATAGTGGCAGGACATTCCATTTTCGTCTTTCGAAAATCAAACGAACATTAACAAGCATACAGAAACAGTAGGACTTCCATTACTATAATTAGCCGAAATGCATAGTGCACGAGACGTGTCGCACTTGTGTATTTTAGCGACGTAAAAGCTTTTAACCGATCCATTCTCTTCTATTCTCTTTGAAACAGCAATTAAAGCAGTTTGAAAGAGATTGAGAATATTAAAAGTTTTGATATAAATGCAGCCAATTGTTCAAAAATTGGATAATTGAAATAAGTTTTACTTTTATTAATTGATATTATTTCCGAATCTCTTATCTATCGTATAAGATATAGTCTTTCGCAAGTTGCATAAGAGAACAATAATAAAGGAAGTAACATTGTGATTTCGGCCATCACGTTGAAAGTATCAGGAAGTGACTAGTGCAGAATTTTGCGGTGATTTATCGATGAGAAACGCGCACGGAAATGCTCCCGGAATGGCAATATCTCTGAGGGAGAGATCAAGAAGGCAGGAAACCCGCGGGAAATTCGATCACCCGGATATTACTCCGATTCTGCGTCTCTAGCTGAGCGAGAAACTTTTTGGAGGATGAGGAAGTGAACTTTAAAAGTAGAAAAATAATCTCCCGCGTAGCAACTTTCGCGGCGAAAACGCTCGCGTCGAATGCCACGAGGCCATTTCTTATCGTAGCTATTATTTCAGTTACTCTGACTTCGCCCGAGATCATTGTTTCTCTCGTGTTATTACTGCTATTTTAGTCAGACATTTGAGAACAAATTAAATCCACAATTTGGCATACGTTTATTTTCACTTTGTTCGTTTTGTTTGCATGCAAGATTTTTTATGCTTTTGTCAAACCAATTTTATATGTATGGCCGATAATTGGTTTTAATATTTAAGAGTCTAAAGTATATATTTAGAGTAATTGAAATTAATATTTTGTATAAGGGTGGAAGTATTGAATCTTACATAACACATAATATATTATGCATAAGAAAATGAGTCAATAAAAATAAATCTTTTATTTTTTCTTTTCCATTAAATAAAAGATCCTGATTGATTTTCTTATGCTTCATGCAAAAATCTATGTTCCTTTTCTTAGTCTTAAGATGTCACAAGCCAATCACAGAACTGTATTAGCATTTTCAGATTTGAAATAAGAACAAATTATGAATATTCCGATAAATATTGATATAATTTTTAAATAGAATTCTTTTTGCTGCAAAAATTACCGTCGATATCGTTTGATATTTGTATCGGAAGTAGCAGTTTAACAGGAAATACATTCTCGGTTGAATTTATTACTCGACACATAGTTGACGTATCCGTGTCGCGTCACTTGCATATCCGCCAGGCAATATGCACATCCGTTAATCAACCCTGAACGCTCTTACGTACAACCGAATAATATATGGCAATTATTGTCTTCTCCTGAGGGAACTCGCATAGATACGTTTGAATTGCGTACCACCATATCAATACGCGTTCTGTATGTATTTAACATACGATCCACTCGTAGATATCTATCACTTTATAAATAAGACAAATTAATAGTGCTCTCTAAATCCAGTGGATAGCCACTAATTACTCAATAGCACATTGAATTAAATAATTGGCACTGATAATCAGTGAAGTTTAAAAAAGGAAAAATGTTTAAGTATTACAATATATAGGGTCTTTCCATAGGGACGCTCGAAATTTGTTAGACCATAGTAGCCATTGTTAAAGTGACATCTGTCAAATTTGTTGTGAATTGTTTAGTAGTGTATGTCAAATCACCATGGAAGGTCATAGTATTGAGCAACATGTGCAAATCATAAAATTTTATTATCAAAATCAGTGCTCCGTTCGAGAAACATTCCGCGCATTACGATTTTTATCCTCACCACAACCGCCCTGCCGAGTCGACTATTCGACGTTTAGTAGCCAAATTCGAGTCAACCGGTTCGATAAATAATCAGCCTACACCAGTACATCGTCGAAACGCAAGGTCTGCTGAAAACATCGCTGCTGTGCGTGAGAGTGTACAGGAAAACCCGAGGCGATCAATTTCTCGTCGTTCACAAAAACTTGGTCTT
This sequence comes from Atta cephalotes, assembly GCF_000143395.1. Classification (NCBI taxonomy): domain Eukaryota; kingdom Metazoa; phylum Arthropoda; class Insecta; order Hymenoptera; family Formicidae; genus Atta; species Atta cephalotes. The sequence continues at coordinate 1,481,203 of NW_012130068.1, read as the reverse complement.
TCTGCGATTTCAACTTGGCGAATTTTGCGTCGGGATTTGGGTCTGCACCCCTATAAAATTCAACTGACCCAGGAACTTAAGGTAAACGACCATAGACAACGCCGTGTGTTCGCTGATTGGGTTCTGGAGCAGTTGGAAGTTAACCCAAATTTCGCCAAACAAATCATCTTTAGCGATGAGGCCCATTTTTGGATGAATGGATATGTGAACAAGCAAAATTGTCGAATTTGAGACGATACCAATCCACGCGAGATAAACCAGCTCCAAATGCATCCCGAGAAAGTCACTGTTTGGTGCGGATTTTAGTCTGGCGGAATCATCGATCCGTACTTCTTTCAAAACGAAGCGGGCGTTGCCATAACCGTCAACGGCGAGCGCTACAGATCGATGATAAGCAACTTCTTGTGGCCTAAAATGGATGATATGGATACCGATAACATGGTTCCAACAGGATGGCGCTACATGCCACAATGGACATTCTGCACGAGCGATTTGAGGGCGCGATTTGGTTATCTCGCGCGGCGGTGACGTGAACCGGTCACCGAGATCGTGCGATTTAACGCCTTTAAACTTCTTCCTTTGGGGCTATCTTAAATCGCAGGTCTATACGAATAAACCGCAAACAATTGATGCTCTCAAAGTCAACATAACAAACGCCATCCAGCAAATTCAGCCAGATTTATGCGAGAAAGTCATCGAAAATTGGACCGCTCGAATACATGTCACCAAGCGAAGCTGCGGCGGACATTTGAGCGACGTTATATTCCATACTTAATGCCATAAAATATTCTTTAAAATAAAAAAAAAATTGATTGGATATCTCACACACAACTTGTTTTATTTACATTTAAAAATCGAGCGTCCTTATTGAAAGATCCTTTATAGGTAAATTGATATTGATATTGATTAATTTCAATTTTCCAACATTATATTCATTGAATTTAAGCATTAAAACAAGAGAGATCACATAATAAAGATTAACTAAGGGATCTCACATTTAATTCACTGATTACCAGCATATTTGACACTGATATCAGTGATATTATCCACTGATTCAGATTTAGAGGGTGCTAAGCTTAAAAAATTTTTGTTATAATATACAGTGAGAACAAAAAGTATTCATACAAAGAAATTTGTTATAAAAAAAGTCTTATTTGTAAAAAATAAACATTAACAATTTTATAATGAATACATTTTATTTTAAACATAAACAAACGAGCTTCGCATATATTCCTAATTTTTTAGAAACTAAATTTCTCGTTTGTACGAATACTTTTTGAGCATTCAAACAAGTATAAGCTTAAATCCGCTGTTTTTAAGTCAGAAAAATACATTTTTTTCCTAGGAAGCAAAAACAAATTTATTCAAAGTACTTGCCCTCGCTAATTATACATTTTTCCCATCTTTCGGGCAATTTGTGTATACCACGCCAAAAAAATTTCTCATCTTTCGAGGCAAACCATTCATCAAGCCATTTTCGGATGTCTTCTTAAGAATCGAAGTGCCGCTCAGCGAGCGCGTGGCCCATCGACGAAAACAGGTGATAGTCAGAAGGTGCCAGGTCTGGTGAGTAAGCGGGATGGAGTAGCACTTCCCAGTTGAGTGTCTCCAAGTAGTTTTGGACCATTGTTGACGTGTGCGATAGTGTGTTGTCGGAGAAAAATCAGCTTGTCATGTCTTTTCCGATAATGCAGCCTTTTTTCACGTAGAGCACGGTGCAATTTGATCAGTTGTTGGTGGTAGCGCATTAACAGTTTCAGGTTTTAACAGCTCGTAGTAGATGACACCCTCCTGATCCCACCAAACGCACAGCATCGTCTTCCGTCCGAAGCGATTTGGTCTTGAGGAAGATGTTGATGGTTGGGCGGGATCAACCCAAGATTTCTTGCGTTTAGGATTCTGAAAATAGATACACTTTTCATCGCCTGTCACAATCCGATGCAGGAACGACTTTCTTTTTTGTCTGGCAAGCAGAATTTGGCATGTATTTTGGCGTCGCTCTATCTGCCTATCGTTCAGTTCATGCGGCACCCATTTTCCGATCTTTTGAACCTTCCCCATGGCATGTAGCTGCTTGAGAAACACCCAATTGTTCGGCAAACATTTTTTGCGATTGGGTATCACCCTCGTCCAAAAGAGCCTGCAATTGACAGTCCTCAACCTTCCTGGGCCGGCTTTTTCACGCTTCTTGTCACTCAGGTCAAAATTGTCGTCATTGAACCGGCGAAACTAATCTCTGCACGTTTCCAATAAAGCATTGTCGCCATAGGCCTCCATAAACATTCGATGCGATTCGGCAGCCGATTTCTTCAAATTGAAACAAAAAAGCAAAGCTTCCCGCATATGCTTTTTTTTTAGCAAAAAACATGATTACGAAAGAAAAAATATATGTTGTTGTATGAAATTGCTGATGATGTGCATTGGTTAATGTTGACAGATGTGTCAAACACATAAAAAAAAGTGTGTTGTGTGCCCAGGGTAGCTTTGTACTCTCATTAATGCCATCTATGAGCAAACAGCGGATTTAAGCTTATACACCTGATATAATTTTTAACTTTCGCTTATTTTTCAGATGATATATTTTGTATAATACACATATTTTTGATATATATAATTTTAAGAAACATACCATCTATTTTATTTTTTATGAATAAATTAATTATCCATCAAGAAATGATCATCAATTAAACATCTAATCGATGTCAAATTGAATTGAAATCATCATATTTATATCGATTCGACATCAATTCGATAACTCAGTTCTCGCTGGATAATATTTTACTTTTTAAAAGAATAAAGTTTTTTTAAAAAATATTTTCTCTGTACGAATACTTTTTGTATTCAATTCACTGTATATATATGGTTTTTATGTTGATTTCGTTGTAAAGAATTTCTTAGAATGAGGTTGATATGCATACAGATAATGCATAATAATGAATATTACACTGCTTTGCACGGTGCTATATTGCGTCGCTTATATAAATCGCATTAAAAGTAAGAAACTCATAAACGTCGAACTTGGCCATTATGCAACATATACACACACACACGCATATACATACACGTACACCCACGGCGGAAGAAGCACGCGCGAGAGAGGCTGGAAACGGGGCGGTGCCACGAGATTATAATACTGAACGAGTTTAACGCGCAGAAATTTAATTTTGCGACATGCTCGTAACTTCCACCGGTGCAAACTGCAATTTGCGTTTCTGCGCGCGCGCTGAGCCACCGCGATTGCAATCAAACTGAAAAACGAAGTTGACCTTTGCGAGCCGCGTAATCCAAAACCGCGCACGGCTTTAACGCAATGCAATTCGTGTGATGCAGCCGAAGTTACATGTGCGCGGAGCAATCCGCGGGTGAAATTTCTCTGCTTGTTACGCCGAGTCTCGCTTTTTTCTCGATTCCCTCGCGTTGAAACGCCAGGCGCAGATTAATTCAGTAACGCAATTCCATGATGAACATTAGCTTGAACCGCAATAAAGTTTACTTTGGATTCTCTGTCGAATTTACGAATCTACGTGATTCACTCGTAGGCGAGATATTAATTACAGCGCGACATATGCAAATTGTTTCGTTTAAATCATAACATATGTCCACTATCACCTGCACGTTGTGCGAATTTTACGCATGTGACGATTATCCTCTCCGTTAAATTTCTCTTACGTTCTATTTTTGACGGCTTTAATTAATGCAAATTATATAATAATCCCATTTATCCATTGGAATAAAATTGGCCCTGTGACTGTAGTTAAATTAGCCGAATGTAACCGTCGTGTTTGACTCACAAATTTAATCGCGCGCGTTTAATCGTGAATACGATTAAATCACCGTGGCAGTTATAACGCGGACGTTAGAGCACGCAGAAGCACGTCTCTGCGAAAGTTATGTCGACGATTTTTCAGAACGAGTTACCGCCACCGCCACTGGCATTGCGATGCTTGAATATTCATGAAAAGCGAACAAACCACCGCGTGCACACTCGCTTATCATATGAATAGCAGTGCATGTCGCGATCAAGACGCACAGTTGTTCGAGATGCGTTCGCAGAAAAAGTCATCAGTTTTTCAATAATAATTACACACGACAAAATATAATTATAAGTCCGACAGGGAAGTCAGAGTACGCATTTTCGTATTTATGAAGAGTTATCATAACATATCGTGCGCGAAACTGGAATGTAGATGAAAGACGGAAAGTAAAGATACCTTTCGCATCTTGCAAACTTTGATTGCGAACATCTTCATGCGCGCTGTAAGCAGGTAAGCATGTGCCAGTGAAATAAACCGAGCAATTTAATAGCGTATGTAAATATATAGACGAAAGTGGAAGATATATCAGCTCTTTTCTGTAGCAGAAATAATTGGCAGAATTGATTTACGAGCGTATTTGTATTTCAATGAAATATTTATTATCTTTTTATAATAATTGCTGAACACATTTCGTTAATAAATTATCGTCGATTAATATTATTGATCAGAAGTTGACACAAACTGGTAAAGTCCATATTTTATTTATGCTAGGTACATTTAATATATGCAATTGATCAAAATCAGAGAAATGTTGAAGAAAATAAAGAGAAATATTAAATATGCGATGCAAATATGCTTTCAGCAATTAATCATTTATTTTATCTCATTACTTTGCATATCGCCAAGTATAATACCTATACAAATAAGTTTAAAACGTAGGATATAAAATGTCAAACATGTATTTGTGACAACGTAATACATTTGTCATGTAGATCCTAGCATAAATAAAATATTCATTGGACGTAATTGGTTAATTAGAATAATGAAATATTGTCAGATGCTTCTCTGCTTCATCTCTACTCCAAAGTTTAATGGAGAAATCGTATGTCATTCTCATGCAAGCGAGAAAAAGCAGTCGCAGTGGCGTATGCTCACATTTATTTCAATATTACGTTATTCTTCATTAATTCTCTAATATATTATCTTGCGCGATGCAAGTCGGAAAATGTATCGCACGTACTTCGCGAACTTTAAAATTATTACTGACTTTGCATATTCGTGCGAAACGGTACGTAGATATTATTTAAATTATATTTTTATCAAATTTTTATAAAAAATTACACAGTATTAATTTGATGAAACAGAAATTAGAAAAAATTTCCATATTACTTCTACTATTCGCAGACTGGAACGATCGAGCTATTCTGCATAACGCGACGATACATTTGATCCGATGATTGACGCTCATAAAAATACAGGTTATATGTTCATGAAACCCAGGATCAAAGGAACTGCAATATGCGAATTGTTTGAAAAATCGATTGTCAGTATAATCGCGCGGATGAGCTCGTAAGCACGCATGGAAATTGTACATGCTGAAGTCTTTGAAGTACCTATAGCTGGGCTGATTTATCGGTTGGCTATCACGTCGTTTTATTCTCGAGTGAGGCAAATAGCGAAAAATTGCGACGACGAAAGCGCACGAGATGCGTAAAACGCATCGAGTTAGATAGCGAATATCACTTTATCCTTACATTAACAAATCCATTGTACGCGTCGTCGAGCACGATGAGAGTAATAATAATGAATTTATCAGTTGCGATCATTTTTATATTTGGCGTAAAATAATCAGATTTAGATATGACAGAAATAATACAATTGATTTCGCCGTTTTTTATATGTTCGATTATAGAGTACTCAAATTGCTGCAAGTTTTTTTATCATGCTCTCATAATTTTTTTTTGAAAAGACAACCTTTTTTAATAGACTCGCTTTGCAAAAATATTTTTTTTTGCATAGCGCTTTGATATCGGCGCTTGATTAAATACTCATAATCAAATAGAGCGTACAATTCTCGAGAATTTATATAATCATTATATAATCATTATATTTTTGGAAGCTACACAAGTCGAGTCACGGCGCAAAAATTTATACGAGCCCGATGAGCCAACGGCGAAATAATGTGAGGAAATTTTTCCCGACGAAAAAAAAAGAGCGAGAGAAAGAAAGAGAGAAATTCTTATAGACACGCAATGCCGAAGTCTTCATTGAATAGTAAAACGACACAAACAACTTTGGCGAACGATAAAAATATGCCGAATAAAATTTTGCGTTTGTAATTCTTAGTGCGCGTTCGGCGAGAAACTGGTTCTAACCTATTATACCTATTATAGATTCATGACGCAATCAAGGTTGGACAAACAAGAGAAGTGCACCCTGTTTGTAGTCTTACCCGGTACAATGGAGGAGCAATTGTCGGCTTATCCAATAATGAAGATTTCAATATTGCGCTTTTGAAAGGTCTATTGATTATTTATAGGTGATAGAAGATCGATCATTAATCATTACGTTATGATTAAGTAATCATCCGATTTTCTCACTGTCACTTCTCTTGTCATTTTATAATAAAAGAAATTCTTCAAATTTTTTTATTCTCTATCAGTCAGTTAAATATTGATGAAGGTTTCGCCATTTTTTATCGATGCGCGTGCTTAATTGGATTCTGTCAATTGGATTCTGTCGATTAAAAATATTTAACATCAAAAAGAGGCACATAAAATATAGTCACGAGCGATCAATTATGAGAATCGTTATTCTACCGCATTGCATGAAATTTTCGAGGATCGTTTGATATCTTTCAAAGGATATCTCGAGGAAGAGAAATAGAAATAGATGATCGTTCTTGAGCGCACAATGGTTGGAGCGAGACTGTTTTGTTCCGTTTGAATAAATCGTCTGGTGTTCATCTAAAACTGGGCTGCAACATTTTTCCCGAAATACTTAGGTAAATATAAGATCTCACTGAATAATAAATTTTGTTCCCGAACTATGTTTGTCTACGGACCTATAATTCATGAGTCGCCAGTCGCGTCACTGTGCGGTTTCATCTCGTAATATAAAGAGAAATGAATACGTTATACGTCACATTCACGAGATCAAAAGGTGTATCAACGAACAACATTCGTGAGATAGACAGATTCATATCTATTTTGTTCAAAAATATTTTGTCTAAAAACTTAATTACTGCACTTATCGTAATAATTTAATTAGCTACAGCAAGAAAACATGTAATAAATTTTATTATATTGTTTTATTATATTAACATAATATTATAGTTTTCACATAATAAATTCTGTTTCTCATATATGTTCCTGAAAGTTTAACTGGAAACTAAGAATTGGAGAGAGAGAGAGAGAGAGAGAGAGAGAGAGAGAGGAGGAGAGAGATATATTATTACTACTTAATTTAATTTTATTTATAGTAGAGTATAATAAAGAAAGAAAAGAAATAAGTAAAAGAAAGAAAGTAAAGTTAACGTTCGT